>NW_020173687.1:3756349-3757210 GCF_003031525.2 Neophocaena asiaeorientalis asiaeorientalis | reverse complement strand
TCCACCCATGGCCGAGACAAGGGACCCCATGGGGACACACCCAGGAAGCACGAATGGCAGCAGGCAGGTGGGACACGGTAGGGAGCCCGAGCTCTGGGGTCAGGCCTGGGCTGAGATCTCAGACTTGCTCCCCCGTAACCAAGGGGTCTCTGGCCAGGCCTGCCCCAGTCCTGAGCTCCAGGCCTGAGCTCTGTGAGACGGGAGGTCACATCTGCCCCGCCTGATCCCTGACAGCTTCGGGGTCACTCTGTGACCTGAGCACCCATACGTCCACCCGGTCAGGGAATACCCTTTCCTCACCAATCACAGTCATCCCCTCCTGGCCCGCGGGCCCCTCTCTTACTTGGCTGAGGACCTGGAAACTGGACGTGGCTGGGTTTCTAGCCGGTCCTTTGGTTTTGGCCTGGGTCCATTGCTAGAAAGACATTCCTGGGACAGGCGAAGGGCCTCTGAGGAAGGGCTCACAACAGGGTGACAACCTGGGCACAGAGCCGTGAGTGGGATGGACATCCAAGAACGAGGATGCCAGACACTCAGGGCACACGCTCCCCCTGCCAGCCTCTGCTCCCTGGTACCCGCTCTGTCCTGTGTACGGCAGATCAGAGGGATGCTCGGTGGACCAGGGTCACCGCCACCTCGTCTCTGCTCCACCCCAGGTCCTGTCAGCCCAGGATGGCACCCTTTCTGGGAAGACAGCCAGCTAATAGCCAAGCTCAATAAAGAGGCAATTATCCAGTTGAGTGATGGAGCCACTTTTCACAGCAGGCACCCGCAAGCCCGCGATCACAGCATTGGGCTTGTACCTTTCCATGGTACATAATTTGTTCTTGCAAGAAAAAAAAAAAAAAAAAAATATATATA
>NW_020173687.1:3738960-3756202 GCF_003031525.2 Neophocaena asiaeorientalis asiaeorientalis | reverse complement strand
CTCAAGGAGAGGACTGGGATGGTGGCAAAGCACAGACATTCAATTTCCTGCACGCTCGCTTTGGCTTTGAAATCTGGGGCTGCATTCTCGGTCCGCGTGGGCAAGAAACAGACTGTTCTGGGAAACCACGTTCTCTGTGATTTATTGGGAACCAAATTAATTGCTAAATGTTCTATCAAGTAACTGGCCTTCAGCGCTGAAGTACCGAGCCCAGGGTGGTCAGGGCTCTGACGGTCCTTTCCGGAGGCAGAGTCCACGCTCCGGGGACTGACCAGTAGGCCAGGAGCCCAGGCTGCAGAAGGCAGTGGTTTCTGGAGGGAGCAGGGGGTCTGGGCTGGCCTTGCTGCTGTCCTCATCTCCCTGCTCTGGGGTCCCTCGGGGCGGCTGTGCTGGGCTGTGAGTCTGCGTGTGCTTGTCCGTCTGCCTTCCGGGCGGAGCTTGGCTTGAGACTGAGGCAGGTTTGAGAATCTGACCCGACCACTGCAGGGGTCTGTACAGCCTCTCTTGCCCCCGACGTGTGCGGACAGACCGAGAGGTGCATGCAGGTCCTCTGAGGCTGGAGCGGGGCACCGTCTGAATGCCGGATCTTGTCTCCAATGTGAAGACCACAACGGTCATCCTTGTGTCCCTGCTCAGCCCACCCTCGAGGCCACACACGCTCCATCCAGCATCCAGGCCTCTTCCTCGGGCTGCTCCCAGCGTTTAGGATGTCACTTCATCCTAAATGCACAGGACCCAGCTCCAGGCCCGCCTCCTCCAGGGGAGGCTGTGAGGGGGGAGGAGGGGGGAGAGGCGGGAGGGTGAAATCCCGGCTCCTTAGGCATCCTCCGTCCATGGGCCACGGGGACTAACAGCTGCGAGGGGGGGAGTGTCCTCAGTGCCCAGAAGAAGGGCTTTGCCCCCTTGATCTGTGTGAGCAGCGTGTCACTGACGCGGCAGGAGGACCTGGTCGAGCGTGAGCACACCGCACGCTCTGCTCCACTGAACGTCTCCAACACCAGCTCAGGCCCCGCGCCGCTTCGCACGCCGAGAAGCTGGGCAGGCTTCCCTGTCGGGTGCCCGAGGCGGACAGGGCTGCACCCTCCAGCGTGGCTCCAGCCCTGCCGCAACGGAACGTGTAGCTGGCGTGGGCAGCAGGAAACACACAGTTCACGCCTGCTCTGCTCTCTCCTGTGTCCCTGGGCGATCCTGAACACCTGAGCCTCTGTTTCCCCAACTGGAGATGGAGGATGGGGCTCCTCCTTGGGCCACAGGGAGGAGTCTGGCAAGGTCGTCACAGGCGGCCAGGCTCACTGCCCTGAAGGCCGCCTGCCTGGAGCTCCTGGGCTCTGTGTGTCTGTGGCTCTTGGGCTGCTCTGGAACCAAGGGCTGCCTCCCTCTCTGGAAGGGCCTGTGTTGACACAGGAAGGAGGGCCAGGGGCCAGTTCCCAGGGCAGCTACAGACAAAACCCAAAGAGATGGGCAGTTTTTCCTCCAAGGCCAGCAGTCATTGCCCTTCCCGTGTGACTGGCGCTGACCTCACCTGCCCAGCGCCTGGCTGTGAGGTTCCTCTCTTGTTTCAGCCACCCTGTGTCCCTTCTTCCTGAGCCCCACCAGCAGACCCCACCCTTACCTTTGGACACGTGTGGCAGCTACTTTAAAAATCTCGCCCTGTTCGCCCATCCTTTAACTTCACATGCTTGTCCCAAACCTTGAACTGTTTTCCAAGCCACATAGACCCGAGACTCAGGAGGAAGCCAGGTGGCCCAGGTCCTGCATTTGTGGACACGCTCACCACGCCGACCTCACCAGATGCAAATGGTACCACTTTCATCAACCCGCCCCCTTTGACTCCCACTGACGTCCCTTTCCGATATACGTTTCTAAATCAGTTCACCTTAAAAAAAAATGTAATAGATTTCTTTACAAAGGGTTGAAAGTGGAAAATCATTCTTCCTTGCCATAATAAATAGATGGGAACCATGAAAAGAAAGGCAACGGAAATGAAACATTATGAGATCTGCCAGGAGACCTTGCCCAAAGATTCTGAGCCAGAGCCCTGCTTTGTTTGACAGGGAAGTTCTTTGAGGGTTTGGGGGCGGCAGATACATTAGATTGAGATTCTTCTTGATGTAATGAGAAAATGTCAAAGACTTGGACGGGAAATAAGATTTTCCTTACGCAATCTGTCCTTGCGACACCACACTTCATCAAACGTGCACCGAGGGCAGCCCTTCAAACCCCAGGGGGGGAAACTGAGGCATCAAGTGGAGAGAACAGAGACCCCAGGTCAGAGGGGGAGTTCACGGCCTCGGTAGATGAGGCATCAGAGAAGGAGCCCATCCTCAGCTCCACGCTGGCCCCGGGCGCCCCCCTGGTCTCTTCCTTTGCCTACGTTGACTCTCTCCACGTGGCTTTCAAAGAAACTGACAGCAATCCTGTCCCCAGACTGAGGTTGGTGGAAAAGGCACATGCAAATTCCACCAATTCCTCCTGGAAAACCAAAGGGGATGTTTAAACTGCAGCTGAACCGGGAGATGGAGGGCGTGGCTGCCAGCAGGGATGTAAGCTTCCTTCCTCCTGATCAAACATCTCCCGGGGCTTCTTGGCTGCGTGGACAGTTTTCTTTTTTCTCTCTCTCCCGACTGTCCTCACATTTGGTAAGTGTTTGAGTGCCAGCGTGGGAGGGGAAGACAGAGCACCGCCTGGCTGTCCATCACTGCAGAGGGGCTAGCAAAGAAGCTGCTGGATCAGGAGTCCATGACTCACCCCTCGCCCGGCCCCCCGGACACTGCGGGGAAGGTCCTGGGTGCCTTCGTACTTCTTCAAAGAGAGCTTAGCATCTTGGGACGCGGCGAGGGACACACCCCAGGGAAGTGTTGAATCACCAGGCAAGAGTTCCCTATATTGGCACAAGAGGGGCCAAAAACAAGGGCAGGTGAACCCAGCTGGTGCAGATGAGGGGGAAGGAAGTTTCCTTCTTTCCTCAGGAAGAAATACATCCGTCTCCCTCCTGTCTCTCCAGGAATGCTTCTCAGTTTTCCCCCAGCCACTCGGTTGCCTTAATGGGTCTTGGCTGTGGGGATGGGAAGGTGAGGAGGGAGAGGTTAGTGGGAAAAGTTGAATTGCCCCAAAGTTATTAATGCCATGAAAGTTAGGTCATAGGACTCCCCTCTTTTTCTTTCTCTCGCGGGAGACTCGGAGGTGGAGAGATACAGCGAATCCTTTAAGAACTTCATCAAAGGGAGTGGGAAGCATGAAGCAACCAGTCCTCAGCTGAAATATTACACAAAGAACAAATTCAGTTGGGCGTACCGTCTTGGTGGTCACAGGAAGACCGTGGGTTACCCAGAAAGGACATCGGCCAGCGTCAAGAAGTGACTGTCTTTCTCCCCAAGGGACATTGCGCGAGGCCGGGGGAGATCCATCGCCTGGGTTTGATGAAGTGGGTCGAAAGCAGGGGTGCTGCCAGGATTGTTACTTCTGGAATATGATTGGCAGGATGAAAGTGACCTCAGCAAGGAGGGAAGTAAATTATACTTTGGTTTCAGGATTTCTGGAGAGCTGTCCCACAAACACAAAGCAGACGCAGGGGAAGGTCACCTCCATGGTGGGCATCGTCATCAGGGGCTGCTCAGGGCCACCAGGAGCCGACAGCCTTTGCCCAGGTACCCGTCCCCTGCCTCTGGCTGGCCCAGAACAGGTGCCCAACCCTACAGAACCAGCTGTGGGATGGGAACGTCAAAGCCTGCCTCCCTGGGGTGTGGCTGTGCCTCTAGGACTGACTCAAAGATGTCGGGAGCAGTGGGGGCACCCGAGGCCTTTCCAGGTTCATCGCTGGACAGTCCGCTCCCAGCCCAGCCCCGATCTGCATCCTGCATAACACCCGGGAGCCCTTTAAAGATGAAGATTGGCCTTGTTGCTCCTTTGCTGGAAGTCTCTCGGTTGGTGGCTCATGGGCTCCTCCGAGGTGTGAAGTCCAGTCTGCTGAATGAGATGTAAGCCCAGTACCGGACCCTTATCCCAGAAGTCAGGGTGGCAGTGTCTCCCCCAAGACAGGTGTATTCTTTTCCCGGAGCTGTGTTAACAAACGAGCACAAACTGGATGGATTGAAACAACAGATATTTATTCACTCCTGGCTCTGGACACATCAGTAGGGCCGTGCTCCCTCTGGAAACTGTTGGGGAGGTTCCTTCCTCACCCCTCCCAGCTCCCAGGGGCTTCAGCTGCTGCTCCGCTCCAAGCGTCGCCCCGATCTCTGCTTCCGTCTTCACGTGACTTTCCACTCTCCTGTGTGTGTCAAATCTCCCTCTGCCTCCCTCTTTTTTTTTACATCTTTATCGGAGTATAATTGCTTTACAATGTTGTGTTAGTTTCTGCTGTACAACAAAGTGAATCAGCTGTACGTATACATATGTCCCCGTATCCCCTCCCTCTTGCGTCTCCCTCCCATCCTCCCTATCCCACCCCTCTAGGCGGTCACAAAGCCCCCAGCTGATCTCCCTGTGCTGTGAGGCCGCTTCCCACTAGCGATCTGTTTTGCATTTGGTAGCGCATATGTCCATGCCACACTTGTCATTGTGTTTAGGGTCTACACGGCTAATCCAGGGTGATCTCGTTTCAAGACACTTGGCTTAATCACACCTTCAAAGACCCTTTTCCCAAATAAGGTTACGTTCACAGATTCTGGGGTTTCACATGTGGATGTATCCTTTGGGGACACCATTCAGTCCCCCACAGAGGGTATAATGGTCTCTGGTTGTTTAAGGCTGGGACCACCCAGAAGCAGAGCTGGAGACAAGCAGCTGGATTGGGAGGCGACCCCAGGAGGCACCCCTAGGAGAGAGAGGAAGCCAGGCAGATGACAGAGGGAAGCAGAGCATGAAGGTCGTGGCCACGAGCAACAGAGGCTGTTTCTCGGGAGATGAGCCACTGCTCGTGGTGTGGAGCAGGCCCTCGGAGCTGTCGCCACAGAGGGAGAAGGAAACGGGGGATTTTATCCACCAACTCCCACCATCTTTGGCTGAGAACTGCTTCTGGGCGTGAGAACTCCTTAGCACTCCCGGTCGGGAGAAAAGGTTCAGTGTTCACAGAAGAACGCTTCTGGAATGTTCTGGAACAAGTGCTGGGGGGATACGGGCGGGCACAGCAGCATCTCCCCCACTGGTCTCCAGGGAAGTGGCATTGCCTGATCCTTGAGCTGAGTAGGGCAAGCCCGTCTCTGTTCCTCCCAGGCGGGGGAAGCACTGAGCTTCATTAATATTTGTTGACCGAGGGAATGAGTAGCCACCCATTTTCAGGAAACTTCCCTCAGTCACGTCAGCCAATTCTAATATCTCCTTTCTCTGGATCTCTATTATTCTTAATAGTAACCTCTTGGGAGACACAACTTACTCAACATATATGATTTTTCGAGGTTTAGCATTTGATTTTATTGGGCCGTGAATTGTCATCTATTTTCTGTCCGTCTCCTGCCCCAAACTGATGCAAACACCCCAAACTGTGGGACCACATGCCATCCTCATGGGATTGTCAGGTTAAGGAGGCCAGGTTTAAGAGTCGCATTTTGCTTCTTTAGCCTTCTATATTGTTAATTAACAAGTATTGAATTCCACCATGAGCCTGGCATCGTTCTAATTGTTTTTATTAAGAGTCTTTCAGTCGCCCGTGAAAAGAAAAATTCAAACTGGCTCGAGCCCAGTCCAGATATCATTGGCTGATGTATCTGAATGGGCCAAGGGTTATTCCAGCTTCAGGCACGGCTGGATCCTGCAGCTCCAGGGGGCATCACAGGACTCTGAGACCTCTCCTGGCTCTGCTTGTCCATGTGCTGGTGCCAAGACTCTGTTCCTGTAGCTCCTGGTGGGAAAGGACATTTTCCAGTCACTCCGGCAAAAATCTCAGAATTCGCTCTGATTGGACAATCCGGGTCACTATGGTTACAATGATGTTGGCTGATTTAGGGCTGAGTTGCGTGACCCCTTTCCCAAAGATCTTCAGTAGTCAGCCCCACTCAAACCACGTGGACTGAGAAAAGGGAATGCATCCCTCCAGGAACCTCAGGATATAGTTACTAGAAGAAAGGGAGGAGACTTCCCTGGCGGTCCAGTGGTTAGGACTCCGAGCTTTCACTGCAGGGGGGTCAGGTTCGATCCCTGGTCAGGGAACTAAGATCCCACACGTCTCGGTGAGGCCAAATAAATAAATAAGAAAGGGAAACAGATGCTGAGTCATCTAAAGGAATATTTGTCCTCTGTGGTCCTTTTCATGCAAATCCTAACACCACCTTCAGGAGGAAGGTCCTATTATGACGCATTTTGCAGAGGAGGAGGTGAGGCACAGAGAGGTTTCTTGGATAAGTTGATAAATTGTAAGAAGACTCCAGCCCAGCTGCAAGGTTCCTTGTGATGACCCCCCAGAAGTGTCTGTGCTGTCGTTGGTTCTCTGATCTCCTCTGTTTGTGGCTCCCCAACACCAGCACAGAGCCAGGCACACAGAAGGCCTGAAAAGACTGCCCGGTTGTATCTGTGAATGTCTGCTTCTGGTGTTTGTGCGATTGTTTATGCTTCAGAATTTCCAAAGACTACAGGATGTGCCCAATGGCAAAACACATCACTTTTTACTGCAAATTATTTTTTTAATAAATGATGTATAAGTTTATACATCCTAATTAAGCAAAAATTATTTATTGCAGCAAATTAAAACGAAGTCACGGAAATGACTGCAATTCTAAGTTCTTGACAAAGTGATAAAGTCCATTAATGCTTTGCTGCATTGCTGGGGCTCTTTGAAACCCTGCCAGCAGCCAGCTGTCCTGCCCCCCACAGAGCTTACAAGGAACAGATTCAGAGGGTCTATGGATCTGGGTCCCCTGGAGAACTAACTCCAGGCTGGAGGTTGCTCCAGACCCTCAGAGAGCTGGCAGTCAGCATCTTCTGATTTGGTTATATCAGGGAGGGAATTATAAATCACTAGACCTCTCCATCCAGACCCAGAGATGGGAGAGGAATTACATGCCCCTCACTTTTGGAGCACCCAAAAGTGACAGGTTCTTTTTGCCTCTAATCTCACTGCCCTTGCCTTATCCCATGACTTGCTGAGACCCACTTGAAATGTCCCTGTTTCCTCCCATGCCAACATTTATTCATCCACCCATCCATCCATCCATCCATCCATCATCCATCCATCTATCCATCCACCCACCCAATCCTCCATTCCCAACATCCCTCTCTCCATCCATCCATCCATCACCCATCCATCTATCCATCCATCTATCCATCCACCCAATCTTCCCTCCCTCCCTCCATCCACCCATCCATCCCTCCATCCCTCCATCCATCCATCCATCCACCAATCCTCCATCCCTCCATCCATCCATCCACCGGCCGACTCCTCCATCCCTCCATCCCTCCTTCCATCCCTCCTTCCATCCCTCCATCCAGCCAACCATCCATCCATCCATCCATCCATCCATCCATCCATCCACCAATCCTCCATCCTCCATCCCTCCATCCATCCATCTCTTCATCCATCTATCCAGCCATCCAATCAATCCATCTATCCCCAAAATATTTACTGACAACAGAATACCAGTAATTATTTTCCTGGACATAGGTGCACATGGTCTTTTGGATCAAACCAACTCCTATTTATTGAGCACCTACTGTGTGCAAGGCAGGTCCTCCTTTTCCCCTAGACAAACCTGCCCATTTTTCTGGGCTTCCTCATCTCTTCCACCTGGCTGCCTTTGCCCACTTCAGCATCTGTCAGTGTCTCACTCTTTCAAATCCTGAACTCCACCTGCTCCTAGAGGTGGGACCGCACCACATAGCACCTGCTACTTCTCTCATTTTATAGATACTGGCCTTGCTTCCTCTTCTAGATGGTGCCTAGGGAAGGAATCTCTTGACACGTCTTCTCTTGTCCTGATGCTTAAAAAGCCTGGGAAGCTTGGATGCACCCAGCAACCACGAAGCCTGTGTCATTCATTCATTCATTCATTCAAGTAGAAACACTCATAGGGCACCTTCCTAGTGCCAGGTACTCGGGGTTAAGAAAAACTAGGATGTGAGACTCACCCTTCTCATCTGTGAAACTGGAGATGCAACCAGGGACTTGGACTCTGTGGACGGCAGGGCATAGACTTCGGCGAGACGCCCTCAATATCCAAGTTAAAAAGTGCTCTGCGAGTCACAGAAAACACATCTGTGAGCCAAATGCAGCCCAAGGGCTGTCAATTTGCAAACTCTCATCCTTGGAGGATTGTTCAAAGGATCAACTGGAATAACATGATTAAAGGGGGATGGATGTGTCCAGAGGAACGGCGGCCGAGGTCGGAGCAGAGGAGTGGCCGTTAGGGCGACTCTCAGGGCAGAGGTCATTCCCCGTGCTCACTGGTCTGTCCTCCTGGTCCCCAAGCCCCTTCTTCTCAGTATCTCTCTTTGTGACCTGCCCCCTCCCTACCTTATCTATTGCAGAGATCTCTGCATCTACACATGACCCCGATCACTCCTAAATTCCACCCTCATTGGCAGTGGAATAAAAAAACTGGTAGTTTTTTTTCAAGGGCAATTCCTTAGAGGCCATGTTGAGACTCCGGTTTTGGGATGAGATAGACTTGAACGTGAACTTGAGGATTAACTCTTCGAGTACTCTTAGCAGGGTGCCTGTGGGAGCCTTTGCGTCCATCCACCGAGAAATGGGTTTAGTGATTGGACCTCAAAGAGCTGTAGAAAATGCTCCCCAAATGCCAGCTATTATTATAGAACCAGTAGCCACGAGCAAGGTTATTTATGCCACAAGAGGATCCATCCTAGGCCCTTCAAGCGCCCTTGGAATTCTTCTAACACGGGGTTCATCTGTGGAAATTTGGATTGGTTTGCAGATTTTTTCCAGCCCTTATCTTCTGAGGAAAGAGAGGTCAGAACAAGGTCGCTTGCTCCCCTAAAAAGTGCATAAGAAATTTTACAAGGATGAGATCTCCAATGCCAGCTTGTTATTTGTTTCAACCGATGCATCCATCTGCAGTTTTTCAGAATGGCAACGTTAATCTACTATAGAAATGTGTTGGTCAAAATTCTCATGGTTGCAGGTGATGGATGAATTAACTAACTCCAAGTGACTCAGATAGCAGGGTTGACTAATCTCGTATAACTAGCAGCCTAGAGATGGACAGTAACTCAGCAACATCAGCTAAGACTCACTCCTCCCATCTTTCTGCTTTGCCGTCTTCATGGTGACAGTATGGTTGCCATAGCTCCAAGCATCACATCTTTATACAATGACATCCCAAACAAGAAAGAGGGGATACAAGCCAAAGAACCTTCTCTTTAGGACTCTCTCTTTATTCTGGGGGGATAATCTCTTCCAGAGATTAGGTTTTCTCTTGCATTTCATTGTCTAAGAGTAGGTTATATGCCCATCTCTATGTCAGTCAACACAAAAGAGAATAAGATTTCAGTGGCTTAGACAAATCAGCCGTCTTTCCGTGGAGTTGGGCATATTGTCGCACAAAATCAGGGCTCTATTCACAAAAACAAAGGGAAAATGACTGTTGGGTGGGTGGTCAGTATTTCTGCAACTCGTAATAGTAATGCTGGTGAAAAGAGCCTCTGTTTCTTGAGCCCAGTCACTGAGTTGAATCCTCCCAGCAGCCCCTCTCCAACCTCATCACAACCCGACAAGCCGCAGTGCTTGTCTCCATCTTATGGGGGAAGCAGGAGAGCACTTGGGGCCACCCCAGAGGTTAGCCCTGGGTTCACAGACTGAGTTCCGTCAGTCAGCAAGGCTGTAATGAAAACCACAGACCCTAGCAGCGGCCCCACCTCAAATTCCACGCATCCTGGCTCAGGTCTGGTCAAGGATAGACCCGCCCTCCCCTGTTCCCCCAGAGCGGCTGGAGGAGGGATCGTGGGCAGGGGCTCTGTCCCCTCAGTTACATATTCCCCTGGGGGTAGCCGCATACTGGCACTTGGACCTGTTTCTTTCTGACCCATGAAAGGGAAGCTTGGGTGTCAGGAGGGGGACACGGCCCTGAGCTGCCCAGGTCTGGTCATCTGGTCCTGTCCCTCACCTGCCGGCAGCTCTCCTCTGGATCTGAAGTCTGTCTATTTCTCTGTCTCTGTCTCTCAGTCACACATGAGCGCACTCTGCATTTCTCAATTATATAGTAGAAAATTCTGTGTGGGTGTGTGCACGCACGCACATGTACACAAGCGTCTCTCTGGACAGCGAGGGTCTCTCCTTCCTCCCCTCTCTCTGGGTAGGACACACCAATTTTGTTATTGTTGTAATTGATTTGCATATGGACACACTTTTTGGTTTATGTTTGTTTATTTTAATTTTTAAATTGAAGTATAGTTGATATATATTATCTAAGTTACAAGTGTACAATATAGTGATTCAGTTTTTAAAGGTTATACTCCATTTATAGTTATTATAAAATTTTGGCTATATTCCCCGTGTTGGACAATATATCCTTATCACCTATTTTATATATAATCATTAGAAGACAGCAATTTTTAAGGCAGCATTTAAGGAAATGCCACATACCCCGATCCCGCCGGCCCCAGGGGGAGGGTGTGGGTGTACATGCGTGCCTGCATAGGTGAGGATCTCACGCGTGGGTAGGAAGGACCCTCCCAGGACAGAATGGTCTCCATTTCTCTTGCTGAGTATCTACCAGCTGAAATGCAAAATCAACGCCATCCGTTTTTCAGCACATAGGGAAGCGTGCAGGTCCCTGGTGAAATGCTCCCCGCCCCGCCCCCGCAAAAGCCTCTCTCTGAAGCGCCTATCTCCAAGCAACGATCCACGAGCCCCCCACCAACTCCCCCATCCGAGGTTTCAGTTACCCACGGTCAACGTTGGCTAGAAAATATGAAATGGAAGATTCCAGAAATAATTCATAAGGTGTCCTTTTGTTTGTTTGGTTTGGGTTTGTTTTGGATTTAATTAACCTTTTTCTTGAAGTCTAGTTGATTTACAGTGTTGTGTTAGTTTCAGGTGTACAGCACAGTGATTCCGTTATGTGTCTATTCTTTGTCAGATTCTTTTCCCTTAGAGGTTATTATAAAATATCGAGTATAGTTCCCTGTGCTATACAGTAGGTCCTTGTTGTTTATTTTATATGTAGTAGTGTGTATGTGTTAATCCAAACTCCTTATTTATACCTCTCCCACCTTTTCCCCTTTGGTAACCATAGGTTTGTTTTCTATGCCCGTGAGTCTATTTCTGTTTTGTAAATAAGTTCACTGCATGCTGTTCTGAGGAGTGGGGTTAAATTTTGTGCCGTCCTGGAGCTGCCCCGTCCTGCTCCCCCAGGAATCGGCCCGCTGATGCCCGTGCTACCTACCCGCTGGTACAGGAAAAGCACGGAACACAGAGGGCTCGGTACTGTCGGTGCTTTCAGCATCCACTGGTCGGGGAGGGGGATTGGGACGTATCCCCTGTGAACATGGGGCAACCACTGTACATCCTTCTCCCTAAGAAAGTGCAAATGAGAGAGAAATACTCAGAGAAGTACTTCTGCCTGTGATCTTTTTTTCCATGGAAGCTGAAAAATATATCTGTGCTTTCTTTTCAGGAAGAAAAAAAAATCTGTCTCTCTCCCACTCAATGACTTTCTGTCTCTTTCTGTCTCTCTGTCTCTGTGTCTGTGTCTGTCTCTCTCAAACACACACACAAAACACGCTCACACACTCAGGCAGAAAGTTCTCTCTATTGGATTTAAAGCTGGACAGAAATTACTCCCCTTATTTAGGGAAGAATCATTTGAGGAAAACACTCTATTTCTCTGCATACAGAAAAGTGTGTGTGTGTATTAGGTAAAAATGATTCTCTCTCAGAGTCTCCTTCTAAAGCTCATTCCCACTGGGCAGAGATGCTGGCTGCCTTGAGAAAACACGTACCAGGGAGAAAAACATACACATAAATTCTCTGTCCCAGAAGAAAACTGTGTGTGTGTGTGTGTGTGTGTACGCATGTACATGTGTGTGTATCAGATACACGTCTTTCTGGGTTGATTTATCTCTCCCTGCAATGAGGGGGAAATATGCCCTTTTTTTTTTTGAAAAAAACGTACCCCTTCTGTCTCACACACACACAAGTGCCTTCCCTTCCCTCACTGAGTCTCTCTCATTGGCAAGACAGACTCTCTCCTCCCAGGATGTGGGGTAACGTGTGTGTGTCTGAAGAGGGGGAGCTAGAAGGGACCCTCTCTCTCTCATTTTTTTAAATCTTTTTTTCTTTTTTCTCTTTCCTCTTTTTTCTTTTTTTTCTGTTTTTTTCTTTTTAAAAATAATTGTCTTTCTCTGTTTCTCTCTGTTGGTCTCTTTCTGTTTCAGAAAAGTCTCTCTCTAAAGGTACACACGCACACACACTGACACTAAGAAAGCGCACACGGAAGAGAAATGCTTAGTCTCACTCTGACAGCAGGAAGAAAAGTGCATGTGTGTGTGGGTGTGGGCGTGTGTGTGAACGTGTGTGCTGGCAACGAGCCTCTGTCCACGGACTGCTGGTCTCTCCCCACAGGCAGGAGCATCTATGCATGTCTTCTCTCCAGGCAGAAAAATCTGGAACACACACACACACACACTCTCTCTCTCTCTGTCTCTCTCTCTCAGGCAAAAAATTCTCTCTATTCATTGTTAAAACTAGACAGAAATTACTTGTCTTCTTTAGGGATTCATCACCTGAGAAATAAACACTCTGTCTCCCAGCTTGCGGGAGAGTACATACATGCGTGTGTGTATGTGTGTGTGTGTTTTAGGCACAAATTATTCTCTCTGGGTCTCATCCTGTAGCTGGTTCTCACTGAGCAGAGGTGCTGGCTCCCTTGAGAAAATATGTACCAGAGAGAAAAAAACATGTAAATTCTCTGTCTGGGCAAGAAGAAAATTGTGTGTGTTCGTGTATGTGTGCGCGCACGTGCTGTGCAGGGACAAATGGACAAAACAAAACGAATGGAAACTTCTTTCTGTCGGCCTGAGTCTCCCTACAGACTTGGGGATGGGGGCAGGGGAATGGACGCGCCATCCTCTGGGCAGAAAAAGCCGTCTCAGACACTCACACACGCACCAGACACACACTCACCCAGACACACACTCATTTGGCAGCAAGGCCTCACTGTGTGCCCCCAGAAAAGCGAGCCCTTCCACACCAGGAAGGTCATGTGTGTGCTTTACCACACACAACACACGGCAGGTACCGGGCAGGCTCCCTGCAGGCTCGGAAAGACGTGTTTTTTTCCAGATACAAAAACAAAAGAAAACAGAAAAAAAAAACAGCAATTGTCTTTGCAACACACACACACACACACACACACACACACACACAGCAAGAAGGGATGCATCTGCACGGGTGCTGGGGGCACAAGCAGAAAATGTCTTTCTGTTGTTTATCTAGTTCCCTTCCTGCAAGCAGACCTATCTCACACACACACACCTCTCTCCTCCCACTAAGCATTCAGCCGCTGAACACTGATTTTTAGCTCATGGAAAATTTTGTGTGTCTGTTTACGAGCAGAAAATGATCTCTCGTGCTCAAAATGCATGTCCAGCAGCTGCCCTACCCTCGCACTGGAGAAAAGCTTCTCATTCTGTGTGTGTGTGTGTGTGTGTGTCCACACACAATCCATCTCCCTCAACACACACACACACACACACGTGTCCCTTCCTCTCCCTAAGTTTTCATCATCTGAAAAACCAACATCTTTCTCTGGAATTCTTGGTTCTCAAGAAACCATGAACACTCTTGTTCGCTGAGAAGGGCTGAGAGCTCTCTGTCACCAGGCGGGACCCTCCTCCACACACACACACACACACACACGCAGTCGGGCACCTGGAAACTCACAGCAGGAAGAACATGGTGCGTGTTTCCACACACCCCTGTTACCCTCTCTACACACCCACGTGCACACACATACACTCGGGCAGAAACATGCCCCTCCCACCAAGTGTGCACTGCGTGACAGTCAAGGCTCCTCCCTTCTCAGGCTCGGCTCACAAAAACCTGTCTGCAGATGAAAAATGCCTTCTTCCTCTGAGAAGCCTTTCTCCAAAGCACGTTATCACTGGAGACAAATGACCCCCTGTCAAAGGGAGGGCCCTTGACAGGAAACTCACACCCGCTCTCACCCCCTTTCCGTATCTGGAAATTGTGTGTGTATACACGTGTGTGCAGAATCACTGCTTTGGGTCTGTCTTCTTGCAAGCCCCCAAATACGTATCTTTCTCCAGACAGTAAAACTCTCTGTCTCTGTGTCTCTGTCTCTGTGTCTCTGGATCTGTGTCTGTTTCTCTCTCTCTCTCACACATACACACAAACACAGCAAGAAGAGATCCGTGTGTGTCCATGAGTGTGGATATAAGCAGAAAAAGTCTCTCTGGGGCTGAGCCAACTCCCTGAAAGCAGAAAAAGAAATGTTCTTTTTCCAGAAAGAAAAAATAATACTCCCAACAAACACACACACACACACACACACAGAAATGTGGCTCTCCGCTGTGTTTGTACTATCTGGAAAATGAACAGGCAAACATTCTGTTTCTCAGCTCATAGAAAATTATATCTGTGCTTGTCTCCAGGCAAAAAAAAAAAAAGTCTCTATTTCCACTTCGAAAAGTCACTTTTTAAAAATCACTGGACAGAAATGCACCCTTCCCCATAAAGACCACCGCAGATAAAAACACACGTGCTTAGACTCAGAAACCTCTGTGTCTGTGTGTGCCTGTGTGTATGTAGGGGAAAAAACCCTTTAATTTATTAGACTGTCTCTTCCTGTGGGCCAAAAAAACACACGTTTTTCCATGCAGCAAAACGTGGATGTCAGGCTCACGTGCGTGTACACACACACACACGTTTGGGCAGAAGGTCTTCCCTTCCTCACTAAGTATGCATCACCTGAATTGCCAGCACTGTGTAATTCTCAGCTCACCGAAACGTGTGTCTCCGGGCAGAAAATGTTCTTTTTTCTCTCTCCCCTCTAAAGCTTTTCATCACCGGGCCAAAATCACTCCCCTCTCCCCAAGAAATCACAGATGAGCTAGAAAGAGTGCACACTGGGAAAGAAGAAAACTCTGTGTGTGTGCCTGTGTGTGTTCACATGTGTGTGGCTCCAGAGTGTCTCTCTCTGTGGATTTCCTGATTTTTGTTGATTCCCTGCAAGCAGAGAAATATATGTGCTGTTTTTCCAAACGTATATTAGAAGATCCTCTCTGTCTGTCTGTCTGTCTGTCTTTCTAACACACACATACACACAGAAGCATAAAGATCCCTTTGCTGGCCCCGCTCCTGGGCACATCTGTCTCCCACCCCATCACTCAGGCTTCCCCACCTGAGAAGCAAACACTACTTCGTAGCTTGCAGAAAATTCCGTGTGTGCGTGTGGGCAGCAGGCAGCCTCCTCTCCTTTGCCCTCCTCCCTTTCCCTCTCTCATCCCCTCTTGGAAACATCTCTGCGGCAGCCAAGAAACACAGGGCGCTAGGAAACACTCGTCCCCCTCCAAACGGGACCCTCCAGGGGCCCTGTCTGTCGCTCTGTCTCTCCTGCTCACGGAAACACGTGTGCGTGCGCGCGTGTTTTCTCTCGGAAGAAGAAAATCAATCTCTCTCTCTCTCTCTCTCTCCCTCTCCCTCTGCTGGAAAAATCATTGTTTGTTGCTCTGGACCACCCTGGAAAGGTCTCCCTCCTTTAACCCCCACGAGGCCTGCAAACCCCATCACCCCGTCCTCCCTGCGGCCGAGAGCCTGGCTCTACCTCAGCCTCCGTGAGAACCAAGGGCACCCATCCTCCTTATGGATGTAGAGTGTGACTGTGTCTCTCTCTACTTAGGCCCCATCTTTCCGTCTGTCTGTCACACACACACACACACACCCTTTCCCTAGGCTGAAAAGTGTGCTTGTGTCACTGTCCAGGCCCAAAGGCTCTGTGGTTCATCCAGCACCCTGGCCCACCAGACGGTGACCTTGGCCCTTTCGCCCAGCGCCCCCATCCCTCGCTCCCAAGGCCTCTCCTGGGGTCCCCTTCCCATCTGCAGCACCCGGGCCAGGCTGCGCCGCCCCCCTCCAGAGCAAGCAGGGTACTCGGTGTCCCAGATGGGTACCTTCCTGCACACGCCCCCTGCCATGCCCACCTCCCCGGCACTTCACTGTACCAGCCCGCGCTGGGCGTCCTGAGGACACCGCCGCAATTAGGACGCCCCCAGGCCGGGAGGGCGGGCTCTTGGCCCCGAGCAAGCCGGTCCCGGCCCAGTCACCCCGAGGCGTCCCATCTCCAGCCCCTCTCTCCGGGGTCTGCCTCCCGGATCCCATCTCATCTGGGCTCCATCAAGTAAGTCCCCGCGCCGCCGCCACCCCCAACGCGCTGCGCTCACTCGCTACACAACAGCGTGCCCACGCGGCCGCAGGCGGAACTGCAGGCGGCCGCCGTGAGCCTCTCTGCGCAATGTTTTCTTGGAGGCTCAGTTCCTTCTAGAAGCTTCCACCAGTCTTTCCCCGTCCTAGAGGCCCTGACTCGGGACCTAAGAAGAGGGGCTTGTCTCCAATCTCCTCTCCTTGATTTTACGTATTTCAGGTGGTGCTCTCTATTCATGATGTAATGCATTTGTGCCTGAAAAAACCCGCACTCCCCCCAAAAATAAATAAATAAAAGATTCCAGGTGGCCGATCCATGCCGTTTCACTAGAGGGAACACAGACAGGATGAGATCATAGACAAGTTCAACTCTCTGCCCTTTCACTTGCTGACTAGGGGAACTTGGCAAGTCACACGGCCTTTCTGAGCCTGTTTCCCCATCTGGAAACACACAGCCCTGGTGGAGTTGCTGGCGGGATCACAGGGTGGGTGAAGCCTGGAGACCGGGGTGGGCAGCGGGTGGGCTCCCAGGACACGGTGGTTCCTCCCGTGGAGGTGCCCTTGTGATTATTCGCAAACACAGCTCCCAGACTGTGGGGGAACGTGGGGTCCCAGGGCCACCAGCCACCCCGATGGATGCCTCTGTGCTAGTCAAGTCGGGGTGTTCCTGGGGAGTCTGGGCTCCTGCGGGGGTGGGAAGGTAAAGAGGTGTGCTCACGTGTCCCAGGGAAGAAGTTCTAGGCCAAGGGTAATCTCTCCTAATGATACCCTTGTCTCCTATCAACAAGGATTAGCTCAGCCCTGTAGACCGACTATAAAATATGTCATCCCAGTGAGGTCCTCACTGGGTCACTAATGGACCCACACTGGGTTGGGTCCACCGGGGATTCTCAATCACGTTTGGGAGGTGAG
>NW_020173687.1:3736665-3738897 GCF_003031525.2 Neophocaena asiaeorientalis asiaeorientalis | reverse complement strand
GGCTGCATCCGCACAGCTGGTTATGCTCATAGCATCATCTTTATCTGCGCTCTGACCATGCGTGTTTGTGCAGCTCAAGAGCCCTTCCCCGTGTCTTATCCCATTTCTCTTCCCAAATCTGCCTGCTTTAGAAGATTAAAGAGAACGCCATTTCTTTGACAGTTGTTTATTGAGGTCCTGCTATCTTTCAGGAACTGTGCCAGCTACTGGGGATATGGCATAAACAAGGCAAGTCCCCGTTTTCTCAAGGAGCTTACATTCTAGTGGGGGAGAAGACAACAAATGAGTAAATTAACAAGTAAACAAGATGATTGCAGATGATAAAGCCTGCAAATGAAGTAAGATAGGATAGAGAGTAATCAGGAGCGGCTTCTTTAAACATGGGGGTCAGGGAAGGCTTCTCGGAATAGTGAGAAGGTGCCAGCCATGTGCAGAATAGCAGTAACAGTGTTCTTGGTGGCGAGAATAGAACGTGCAAAGGCCCTGGGGTGAGGATGCGGAGGTGAGATCGGGGAAGCAGGCAGGACCCACCTGTGCTAGATGTGAAGACAAGGTGAGGGACTGGGATTTTAGTCTAAGTTTGGGAGAAGCCAGTAGATTTCAAGCAGGGAATGACAGAATCTGATTACTGGTCATAAGGTCCCTCTGGGACTGTGTGGAAGGGTGAGGGCTGGGGAGCAGTTGTGGACCCAGGACGTAAGTCACATTTGCTGAGGTCCAGGTAGGAAACAATAGTTGGAGGTGCTGGAGGTGGAGAAATGTGTTCCAATTTGGGAGGTAAAGGCAATAGAATTATTCCATATCTCAGATATTTAGGCTGAAGTACAAAGAAAGGCTGTGCAGCTGGGAAGGAATCCCACTTCCTACTGTAGGGAGGGTTCTTACCTCTTCAGCCCTAACTGTCTGCCATCTTATCTACCAATGCTTTGAAAAACATATATGGCTAATGCTGTTGACTTTCTCCCAGGCTTCTGTCTTGCTATCTACCCGATTAAGGAGCTTCCTTGAGGAAAGAGCTAGTAACTCACTTTTTCCTTCCTCCCATCCCTTGTAAGGTCTTACCCACAGCAACTTTCCTGAGTAGCTACTGAGATGTCTGCTCTGTTCACAGCTGTATCCCCTCTGCCTAGGATAGCACATGCCATGTAGTTGTCCATATATATTTGTTGAATGAATGAATGCATAATTTGATCTAGCTGTGGATGGTTGACCAGAGGGCCAACAGTTTGCCAAGTGAGTGTCCCCCTCCTATTGTCTTTCCCTTAGTGGCGTTGGCTCTCCAAGACCTCTTGCTTTGGGCTTTCCTTCAGGACCTCTCTTGCTGCTCCTCTGAGGGCTGGGTTGAACCCCGAGAAACCATTTCCTTGTGGGCATTGCTGTTGTTTTCTCAACATTCTTACATGTTGACCTCAAGTTCTTCAACTGCCTTACAATGCGTCTGAGGGAGAGGCGCTAGACCCACAGTATGGACTGCTGGCTCCAACTTTGAAATAAAATGTTTAAACAGCCCAGCTCATGATATTGAAAACAATAGTCTAAAATGTGTTCTGTAATAGTCATTGATACAAATATATCATTCCCAAATTACCGCGTTTCAGAGTTCACAAGAAAGAACGATGGTTATGGAACAGCCGCCAACGCCAACATTTCCTGGATGGCCCAGAACAATCGTTTTCTCTCAATTTCACTTAGAATCTCTTTCAAGGAGGAGATTTTTCAATTTGCCATAAATCCTACAATGTTTATTTTTAGATGTTCCAGTTCCATAATAATTTGCAAAGGAGACATGCTTTGAACCCAGGTTAGACTTGGCTGAAACTCCCCAGAGGAGACTTGATAGCATTCAGTGAAAGGGAAACCAAAGTGGAATTTTGGAAAACACCAACCTCCTTGTTAAGAATCCTCCCACAGTGTACGTCCCCTAATTGTGGACCCTTATCTGCAACGTTCACCTACTGGAAATGAAATTATATTAACCCTTCACACTTTAGTTAGAATAGGAGCACTTATTTCAGCTCTCCACCATGAATCCATGTGACCCCCCCCCCAACATGAGATCCCTTTTTCATCCCAGTTTCACTGTGACCAGTGAAGGAGTGGGGGGCTTGGGGTTACTAAGGCCTGAAGATGGCCTTGGAGGCAAGACGTGCTCTGGATCACGAGGGTCTTCCAAGGTTTCTGAGTGTCCTTGAGAAGTCCACACTTGGGGTTCTGGAAAGCCATCCAGTGCAG
>NW_020173687.1:3723076-3736562 GCF_003031525.2 Neophocaena asiaeorientalis asiaeorientalis | reverse complement strand
GACCCCCCCCCCCCCCACTCCAAAGTAGAAAAAAAAGAGCTGCTTAGGAAGCCAAGGCCTTAAACTGGAGTCTTCGCTCTTCCTTTCACTAACCATGTGACCTCAGCCAAGTTCTAGGCCCACAGAGTTATCTTGTCTGAGCCTCCATGTAAACCCAGAGGAATCTTCTTCCTTACAGTTGTGTGAGTAGAACAAGCCTTCTTTCTAGTCCAAAGCCATGTGTCCTCCGAGAGAGCTGGAGAAAGGGTTTCCTAGAGCAGTGGTGAACCTCCCCAGCTGATTTTTTCTGAAATGAGGAAACAGTCGGGAACCTGCAACAAAACGCTGGTCTTGCATTGGCCCTTCAGAGCCTCGTACCTGGATATAAGATTTCCCTGGAGGTATGGCTCCCCCTGGTTGCCACAATCCAAAAACAACTGAAAAAACTTTAGTATCTTCTCTCCATGATGAGAAATAAGGGTATAAGGAAAATAAAGAACTGAAAGGAAAGGAGAAAAGAACTGAGTTGACTTGGATCAAGTTGAGTTGAATCCATTTAAGCCCCAAAATGAGGGAGGACTTTCCATGAGAGTCAGATTCTTTCGGCCTCTTGTCCAACGTTCAAGCAGTTATTGAGCGCTTACTGGGTACTAGGTGCTGTGCTACATCCCAAGGTTATAAGGAGTAGCGACGCCTGGCCTACGTCCTCAGAGAGGCCCTGGGTTCCCATGTGACAACCATACTCAGATTATGGAAAGAATGGGAAACAAGTTCTCCTTTGCGCCCCTGTTTTTGCCTTTCCTTCTCTTTTCCTCTTTCTTCCCTCCTCCTTTTACCTGGCTCTGTCTGTGCGTCTCACTTTTTCCTTCCTGACTCTGCTCTCTCTGTCTCTCTTTGGCCCCAGTGAGCAAGTATGTTTTTATTCATCAAACTTGTTGTGTTGAGTTGGTCTCAGACGTTCTTTAATCTAGAAGTGAATGATTCTGCAGTGCACTGAACCTCTCTCTCCATGCACAGCATTCATTTGCTTTCTGGCATACGGGGGTCTTGATGGAAAAAATTCTTGTCTTCGAATAGAGGCATGTGCCCATTGTGCCCCCCAGAATAAGACTGAAATTTCCATCGGCCACATTTATAGTATTAAACATGGAGGCTCAGAAAACTACCTAGAAGATAGGTGTTTTTTCAGGAATCTTGGGAGAGAGCTAGGGTGAGAACACAATTTAGATGCAGGGACGTGATGGCACCCGGACCGTTCAATTCATGAATGAATGAATGATGTAGAGTGACAGCTCCTGGCTAAAGCCTCTGTTGATTGGAAAAGGTCTGTTAGCTTTACCTTTCCCAAGTGGCATAAAATATTCTTGGCAAGTCTGATTTCCTGTTGACTCAGACCCATCTCTTTGCTGTCAATGAGAACACAGCCAAAAAGATCACGATTTTTCATTGTCAACAAGAAACAATGAGTGAATGTATTAGGGCTGCAGCTGGAACAAGAGAAGCTAGAGCAGGACTCTCATCTCCCCATGTTGCTTCCTGGCCCCCGGTGGGCCGGTTGGTCCCCACTCTTCCAGAGACGAAGCCTCCACAGTTTCAATGTCTCTGTGATCTTCAGTTATCGTTTCATTGCACCTCCCTTGCAAGGGGGGAGCAGAGGAAGAAGAGTCAAGACAGAAGGGGGAAGTGGACCCCCATTCAGAAGTGGAAAAGTGGAACCCCGTTCGCCTGCGGAGCCCACCCGGCGCCCCGCCATCTACATCTCTTGATTGGGTTCCCTTGACACACGTCTGTCGCTTGAACTGGAATGTTTGTCATGCTCGTGACATGCTCCAAAAATGATGGACCTTTGAAGATGGTGATCCAGGAAGTTCATTCACACATGAGCAACCGTATATTTTGTGGTTGAATTTTACGCCACTTTCCATCATTCAGGTGGCAAGCAGGAATGGCCCGAAGCGTGTCAACGTCCAGGTACACAGAGTCCGGGTCCTCGTTAGCATAGAAATCCCGTGAGCACCGGGCAGAACCTTTTAAGGTGATACATATCATTGAGAGGATCCAACAGGCTTGGGAGGAAATGAGAAATGGGCACGTTATCTTTTCTCATTGTGAGAAACGAGAAGATCAACCAGGTGATGAATTAGGAAAGAAAAGACCTGACAGGTGATAATTACAAAATGAATCCAGAAAGGAGGGACTTTGGGGGTCATAACCCCCAAAGGGCATCTTTATGAAAGGTTGTCTCCTTTTTTTTCATAAAAAACAGTCTCTCACTATTCAAATACAGTCGTTATTAAAAAAAAAAAAACAGCAAGTTGGCATCTGTTTTCAAGCCCTTTTAATGAGGTTATTGCAGAAAAAATGAGAGCGCAGAGAAAGAGTCTGAAAAGCAGACTTAGCAGGAAGTTGTTTAAGAGACCATGAGAGCGTCCATCAAGAGTGATGTAGAAAATATTGCCAGGAGAATTCATGTTGGCTCAGCAAATGAACTACCCCTGAAGAAGCCGATGAATGTTTATTTACATCCACCCGAACGTTCGGGCTCCAGTGACCGCAGCAGGCCAGCTGAGATCATCACACGGGACGCACTCATTAAGGGCCACCATCGTCCCCGGCTATCACTTTATTACCCCCGGTTCATTTATTCGCTTTGAAATTATGATGGGGAATTGACGCCTCAAAGTGTGTGCCTTGTCACAACTGACTTCTCCTTGTTTGTGGAGAAATCAGGTGCACATCCACCGTTGCCCGGAACGAGGGCCCCTGTTTGGGTCCCGGCCCTGGGGCCGGAGCCACACCAGCTGCTGTCAGCTCCCCTCCACCTCCACCTTCCATCACCTGGGAACACGGCCAGGGCTGCTGGATCCTCGGACTTTTCAAGAGAAGGTGTATATCACCAACTGTGGCTGTATCTGGGGCCTCAGAGTTCAGAGGCATCACCACATGGGCACTAAATGCTACCACCGTCTCCTGGCACGGCCCACAGAACTCTCTGCCCACCGACGGTATTTACCAAACACATGGATGACACCTCACTGGCCCAGCCAAGAAGTCTTCTCCCCCCTCCCCTCCCTCACCTCCTCAAGGCCCAGGGCGCATCTGGCCTCCCGGGCCCGTCTCCAGCTGCCCTTTTGGACGCTTCCAGTCAAGGGACTTTCCGGACCCATCATCACCAACTTTGCCTCTTCCAGGGGCCTGTAGAAAATGGTCTGATGTTTCCAATCTGGGAGGATTTTGTTTCTGAGAGGGTTATTACAAAGGGAGGGGCTGTTGCTCTTCTGGTGACGAAGACTCTGCAAACAGCCACTGAGCGCCCTTGGGTGGAGGCTGCCTGGTCGCCCCCTGGTTAAGGACACTCGGTGTTTCGGCAGTTCCGTCTTCCAGGCCCCGGGAGAAGCCCAGGGAACAGCATCGCCGGATGTAAATGAGCAAAGGGAGAGAAAACAGCCCCAGCTCAAAGCCCCCATCCGATACTCCAAAACCTAGCGTCTGCCAAGGAGGGGACCCAGGGCAATGAGGAAGTGGCTGCGTGGTGGCACCATCAGCGGCTCCGGGGGCAGTTGAGGTGAGGGAGCTCCCAGCCCCTTGGGAAAGTGCGATACCCCCTCAAGGAGCCAGGGGAGCACACAGGCAGGGTTTCACGTGGAGTCTAGTCTGCTCCCAATTCCGAGGGCTTTTTTAAAGCCAACGCTTCCCCCCCGAGGCACTACTGTGAAGGCTTGGTACACAGTTACTCGCTGAACCCCCACGGTGGCCTTTGAGGTAGGACAGGGGTGTCTGGCAATGTTCAGAGATATTTCCGGTTGTCACAACTGGATGAGGGGCTGACTGACCTCTAGTGGGTAGAGGCCGGGGAGGCTGCCAAACCCTCGAAGGGCCCAGGACAGCCCCCCTCGCTCAGCATGGCCCCAGCTGACCGCAGGGAGTATCCCTGAGGCAGGGCTGTATCATCAGCTCCATTTTCCAGGTGAGAAAAACACACAGAGAGGGGAAGTGACTTGTCCAAGGGCACACAGCTCAGAGACGGGCTGTGTGTCGGTGCAGGAAACCCCGGACCAGGCCGCTTCTCAGTTCCCACGAGGAAAGGCCACCGTTCATCCTGCCTGGAGTGCCTGCACCTCTCTACCGCCACGAACCCTGTTTCTGCCCTCAGGCCAGAGACCACCCTGGAATCAGGAGCCCTCCCTGAAGAGGCTGGCGGTCCAGCAGGTGGAGTGGAGACCTCTCGGCTCCTTGAATTAAGAGACTTGGAAAACCATCAAAAGCAGCGTTCAGAGAAAACCCCACCCTGCAGAGTTAACGTCAAGGGAGTTTGTGCCAAAGCTCAGTGAAGGCTTTTTGCCTAAACCTCACATTCTTGGATCATAAAAAGAGCAACCTCTGCATTTTCATATATCTTAGCATTAATAATCCAAGAAGTCTGAATAATAAACATTTGGATAGGGCAAAGCTCTTCCCTCCCTCTTCCCCCGTCAGACGGGGTCTGGGCTGATGGTGGGATCTTTCTGGGGACCTCCTGCCAGGGGTGCGGACGCCAGCCAGGAGCCCAGCTGGGCATCGAGCTGGTCCACAGGTGTGACGCCCTGAGGGCAGATGTCACGCTGGGTTACCGAGGGGACTGTAGGTTTTATAAGTGCAAGGGTCCGTTTTATTTTTCTTTGATTCCACTAAGCCGGACAGTGACCACAGTCTGTTAAAAACCTTGCAGAAAGTAAAGCCTCCCCAACAGCTGGGCTGTTCTGTACCTTTAATCTCAGCCTGGAAGGAGGAGAGAGAAATGGTCTTGCTGGTAAACACCGGCTGCCGCTGACACATCCTGCAGTGTCTGGACCCACATCCCTCTTCCTGGAGTCCCCGCTCCCAAAGCCTGGGAATTATCCTTCTTTGAGAGAGATAGCGATTTTATTTCATCGTTAGAGTTCAGGATTAAAGGGTCTGGGAACAAGAATGAAGGGATTACTCTTTCCTTGCCCCATTTTGCTGACTTTCTAACACGTGTGAGGACAGACCCCGTAAAAGAAGGAGAAAATGGGGTCCCCTTCATTCAGGAAAGATCTGGGGCCACAATCCCCCCCCCCTTTTCAGCACTTTGCTCACACCCTAAACCTTGAAAAACAGTTCTGCCCTCAAAACCCAGGCGAGAGTGGCATCTGTCCTATAGCTCTGATCCCTGGCAGCCTGAGAAAGCGTTCCAGGGCCACCTTGAGCTGCCCGGCTGGAAAGCAGCCAAACCACCCAGAAACTTCTGGCCCCATTTACAAGAGCTGTTGCCCAAAGCATCAAACTGTTCTCTGTCTCCTGGTTTCCAGCCTCTTGCCTTCTGCTCCTCTTGGAATTCCCAGGTGACCCGCTGACCCCACGTCAAAGGGAACGATCCCAGGCCTTCAAAGGTGGCGTCTGAGCCAAGCCAGCCACATTTGGTGCCCCACCCGACCCTGGCTGGGGACCCAGGGGCTGACCCTGTCCAGCAAAGAGGGAGCCCACCTCGAGGCCTGGCTCCAGGCCTGGCCTCTTGGAGCCTTCAGATGTCACTCAGCAGCGATTAGGTGATTGGGAAGGTAGATTTGCTGACAATCAGTCCGAGGTTGGTAGTAAGAGGGAAATCGTCAGGAAGAGACTTCTTGTTTAGAAAGCCGTCTCTTCCCAGCCCTGTTTTCCTTCCAACTAATCAGCCACCCAGCACTCTCCCTCCAGAGTGCCAACTGGGAACCATCAAAGTCCCACGGGTCCGTCACACTGGGCAGGCCCAGCCTCTCCAGGGAGCTCAGGTTTCCAGTCCCGAGGCTGGTTTCTGTCTAATTCAGGTGGTTCCATTTAACACGGACAGAAGGACAGAAGGGCCCCAGGGCCGCGGGGGCCTCCCCTGCCTGCTCTGCATCAGCGTCCGGCCCTGTGGGGTCTCAGCCCAGGCACCCTGGTCCCTTTAGAGGCCGGCACAGTCTCACCCTCGCCCCCTGCACGCACGGCACAACCAGGGGGCTTAGAAATGTCCTCTAAGATTGTACCTGGTGAGCCCCTTAAAGCTTTCCTCAAAGGGAACAGCCTCATCTGCGCCTGGAAGAAAGCGAGTGTTTCTACAGCTGCTATGGTTAGCCTTGGATGGAGGGTTGGTTTGTTTGGCTTTGTTTTCTTTGACTTCATTTTGTGTGGGATTTATTAAACGGTTTTAATATTGAAGTATGATACTCAGATGGCAGTGATTCTCAACCAAGGGTGGCTTTGCCTTCTAGGGAACGCTTGGCAATGTCTGGAGTCATTTTGGGTGTCACATCTGGGGATGGGGGGTGATGCTGTTGGCATCTCGAGGATAGAGTCTCAGGAGGCTGCCGTGCACAGGGCAGTCCCCGCTACAGCGAGTAAGCCGGCGTCAAGCGTCAGCAGTGCTGAGGTTGAGGTCTGGCCTGATGTATAGCCAAGTGTGTAAATCTTAAGTGTACAAATCCTAAGGGTATCGGTCTTAAGACACATCCGTGAATTTTCCTATATAGACATAACTGTATTAGTTTCTTAACGCTGCTGTAACAAATTACCACAAACTTAGTAGTTTAAAACAACACACATTTATTATTTTACAGTTCTAGAGGTCAGAGGTCCTAAAATCAAGGTGTCAGCAGGACTGCATTCCTTCTGGCAGCTTTAGGAGAGAATTCCTTGTCCTTTCCAGTTTCCAGAAGCTGCCTGCATCCCTTGGCTTGTGGCTACCCCCTCTAAAGCCAGTAACATAGCATCTTCCAACCTCTCTTTCTGTCCCTGACCATCCTGTGTGCCTCTTAAAAGGACCCTTCTGATGACACTGGGCCACCAGGATAATCTCCCCACTTCACGATCCTTAACTTCATTCCACCTGCAAAGTCCCCTTTGCCGTGAAAGATATCATACTCACAGATTCTGGGAATGAGGAGGTATCCTCTTTGGGGGTCGTTATTCACCCTCCCACCTATACTCAGGTCCAAATGGAAACCACCCCCATGACCCAGAAGGCTCCCATGTGCCCCTTCTCCTCAATGCCCACCCCCAGTACTATTCCAGCTTCTATCCCCGCTTTTTCTTAGGGTTAACGACTTTTAGAGAAAATCCCTCTTTATTAAAGACTACGCATAAAATGTTAACACAGTTATGAAGAAACCCTAATGTTTGGATCCCTAGAAAACTGCAGGCAAATTCTCAGCTGAGCGTTCAAACCCAGCTTAGAAAGAACCAGAACTTAATTAGAGTGGGAAGCGGTTATTTTACAGACAGAGATCCACATGCATTGTGAACAAGGGGGGCAGAGGAGCAGGGGAATGGGGGGCAAGTGCCAGTAATTAAATATATTCACGGGGCTTCCCTGGTGACGCAGTGGTTGAGAGTCCGCCTGCCGATGCAGGGGACGCGAGTTCGTGCCCCGATCTGGGAGGATCCCACGTGCCGCGGAGCTGCTGGGCCCGTGAGCCATGGCCGCTGAGCCTGCGCGTCCAGAGCCCGTGCCCCGCAACGGGAGAAGCCACGATGGTGAGAGGCCAGCGTACCGCAAAAAAAAAAAAAAAAAAAAAAAATATATATATATATTTTCACAGCAGAGGAAATTGTAGTGGAATTTTTAAGATACTTAATATAGTTTTTTAAGCTCCTAGCACTAATATACACATAGTCCTCCTGGATGGGGGCGGGGGGTGTGTGTCGCTGGTCCCGAAGGTCTAGGACTACAGGCTTAAGGATGGCAAGTTGCAAACATTCACACTTTTTCTCATTTATCCAACAATCCTGGAATCAGACTTTTAAGTCTAAGATAAAAAGAGGTTAGTGGTAGCCAGGAGGCGTGAGGTCATCGAATGAGCAAAGTGTTTGCCAACCAAAGGCTCGAACCCATGCCCAGTTCTAGAGGGGGCAGCAGCATGACGTGTCACATGGTCCTGGTCTAGTGGGTGGCCCCAAAGGCAGGTTGAATTTCCCAGGGGACAGTGGCTCCCCACCTTCATGGGCTGGAGCTGATGCTCAGAAGAAATGTCTCCATTTTCTTATGTCAAACAGCTCTCGAGACCTCCATGTTTGGAAGTTGCTCCTGGGGGTGGGGGGCAGATAGTGAGTGCTCAGCCGAGGGTCCTTGTCCTTCCGCCCCCATAAGACCCACGTGCTGCAGCCATCCTGAGCCCTGATTGCTGGTTTCCCTGCTGACATGTCCAGCTGGCCGCCTGCCTTTATGAACTCACCCTGAAATACGCGTATATTGTGTGCAGTCTTTCAAATGTTTTTTTCTTATCGAAACAATAATAGCTGCACTAGGAAACTAATAATCTGGCAGTAAATTCTTCCAGGAAATTTACTGCTAAGGTTGTATTTGAGAAATTGGTCAACGCTATCCAATGAAGGGGGTACAATTAGACATTTAAGAGTAAAAGTCACAAAGGATTTAGATGGCGCCTCTTGGACGAAGGTTTCAAAGACTGTCTATCCTTTTCCCATCAAATGCTCTACAGATGGTTTCAGAGGCTGAGAAATGGCAGAGCTAAGTCTAAGGTCAACCATGAAGTCATCTGCAGCAAGAACTTATCTCATTGTTTCCTCGGCTGTTCCTTGTGGCGTTTGCTGCTGCCGGGTTTGTGTTTGGGAAGGTGTTTATCCATTCTAGGGCCTGTGAGCCAGCTGAGTTCCTAAAGGTGGTTTGACCTTGACCTGCAGCTTCCATCAAGGTCAAGGTATTGCCAGACCAGCAGGGAATTAGGGAACGAATAGAAAAAGAAGGGGAACTCTTGAGGACAGACATAAGGAAGAAAGTGAGAAAATGAGGTGAAAAAAATGACGGTATAGAGAATCCCATTTGCAGAAACCCGGGATGAAGATGCCCAAAGAGGGAAAAGTAAGAAATGGGTCCTGGAGGAAAAGTCCAAGGTGGTGGCCAGGGTGAAATCAGTCATAAGTGCAAGGTGGGTCTCCACCCTGGGGGATCTGTCCACGTGTTTGGGGACCGGGGATCGTGCAAACACAGAGTAATCCATCCCCAAGAGAGGAGCTGGACAACACCGCTTGTGGAATTCAGGGGAGAGAGACAGGGTTGGCACTGGTTTGGTCCAGTGCTGGAGAGCGGGGGGAGAGTCCTAAGGAGGGGAGATGTTTCCAGTAAGGCAGTGGAGGGTGGTCTGGGGGCTTCAAGTTTAGGTGGATGATAGGGGGGTCTTGAAAGCCAACAGGAAAATGCCATTTACTCAACCCTTCCATCTGTATCTATAGAGCTCCCAAGCTCTGTGCGGAGGAGAGAGCAGGCCCTGCTCTGGGCAGGTGGGAGCCACGCAAAGCCGATGGGCGAGGAAGTGTGTGTAGCAATCTGGGGTTTTAGAAGGAAGCTTGGGGACACTTTTCTCCTTTCACCACCCATGGCTGTGTTTCCTACCATCCCTCCGGGTGCTGTCCGTGGGGCAGAGCTCCTAGTCTCACTGTCCCTGGATTCTGACCGTGACAGCGTCAACTCCTACCACGGCAGGCACCACCCAGGAGCCATGTTCAGGCTCACTGCTGCTTTTATTCTTTCATTCCCGGGCCAGCCGGCTGCTCACAACGGCGTCCGAGATGGATACTGCTCAGATTCTTGTGCTGTCGTTGGGGAAATTGAAGACTCATGAGCGGCAGTAGGTGATATTTGCCCAAGGCCAGCCAGCCAGCGTCACAGCCCCAGGAGTCAAGCCCAGGATCAGCCCATCAGGGGCCCTGTACCCGCTCGACCGGAGTGTTCTCACGTGCTGAGGGAAACCTCTCTTCTGAGCTCCGTGACTGTCTTCTGCCCTTTGAAAGGACGTGGGATGGCCCTGCAGATGGAATGAAAATATCCGGCCTCACACGTCACCAGATTGCCTATCAAGCCTAGAGATGAAACAGCAGAAGATATAAGCAGCAGAACCCAGAAAAAGAGAGGCGGGCTTATCTGTATCACCTCTCTTTCTGCCCTACCCCATTCCTCTCTCTGCTCTTGGGCCAAGTCCAAGCCTGTATCTGGGTACATTCTATCTCCTGGGTGAGAAAACCGGAGTCTGGAATGAAAATCAAGTTTATATCTGCCGTGCATGGGCTTTTCATCCTGGCCTGTCTGATCCATCCACGTGGACCAGCTGCAGAGGGTGCAGGACGAGGGGAGGCAGGCCTAGGCTTCTAGGAGGGGCTGCTTGCAGTAACGGGAAAGGAGCTTTGACAGTCCGTCCATCGAGGCTGTGAGGTGTCCCAGTTTCCCACTGTTCTAACATCAGGTTGTGGTTTTCCTTGTAGTGACGCCACCTGGGTCTTTCTGAAGATCGGCTGCCCCTGTGGCCTGGACCGTGTGTCCAGGATCCTTGGAAGAAGCTGGTTGGATCAGCTCCAAGGAAAGGGAGATAGATGCCAGGCTTTCTGTGCACCTGGTGACCTCCGAGCAGCCCCACTTCTTCCAAATGCCTTCAGAGCGGCTAGAAAGCCCACAGGAAACGCCCCCTCTAGTCTGTTGGGAGGCCTGGCATTCTATAAGAGGATTTAAAAATTTTTGTTTGTTTGTTTGTTTTTTGAATCTTAGGGGGAAATATGTCAAATGATGCTCACAAAGGGCTGGGAAGTTGCCTGGGCTGCACAGCTGGCCGGGACCCTGAAATAAGTGAAAAAGTAACAAGGAGAAACGATGGGAGATTATTGCAAAAACATTCTCTCCAAACTGAGGAGGAGGGATGGGGAGAAGAGAAAATGTAAGTCACTGGATGTTGGGGAAAGGGCAGGACGTGCCCTCACAAACATCTTGCAAGAAAGCAAAGGAAGGAGTGTCCTTCTTGCACCCGCCAAAGATCGCGCACTCAACAAGCTCCAGGGATATGGCCCAGTGGAATTTGGAGAGGACTCCGGATTCTATGGGCATCTGGTGCGGCAGGAGCTGACAACGAACGAGCACACGCCCTACAATGGAGCAGATGGGGCTTTGCGGGAGGAGAGAGCTGCTGCTTACGCTCCGTTTCAGAGGTTTTGTAGGGTAATGGTAATAACATCTTCCTTTCTGCTTTTCCCAAAGCGCCCCGTCTTTGTAAATAGGTCAGCAGCGTGCGGATCCTCAGGCCCCACTTTGCAGATGGGAAACTCCAGGCTCAGCCCATGAGGCTGAAAGACTCACCCAGGTGGACAGAGGGAGAAGCAAGGGCAGAACCAGCGGATTCCGAGTTCCCTAGAAGAAAAGCCTTCTAGGCTTTTCTGTGCCACGATTGCTTGTCCCTGTTCTCCCCTAGAGGTTGGAAACTCTGGCCAGATGTGTTCCAGGACGCGTCTGAGGGGTCCCTCCCTCCTTCCCCTCCTTCCTACCTCCCGTCCTTCCATCAATTACTTGCATTTGAAAACCGGGCACATTCCTGTTGCGGTCCAGATACACAGCTTCTCTTGAAGAGTCAAAAGGTCTGGCAGCAGTGGCCGTGCTCCCCTGCGGTGCTGACCCTCAGACGGGGCCGTCATCCTCAGCCCATATCCCTGTTTAGGATCTAGCCTCTGGTCTGCCCTCTCTTGGTGCCTGGGTGTGACCTCTGTGCTCTGCCAGGACCCACCTCTTTGGGGCAAGCACTCTCCCACACCTTCAAGGGAGACAAAGAAAGGAGATTGAGAGAAGCGTCTGGGTAATTAGAGGGGAACATTTTAGTTCGTGCACGAATTTGGGGGGCACTAGGCAAAGATGGCTCCACGGGGGCACAAGCCAATCAGGTTGCCACCATCCCCTCCGAGGTTTGAATTCACACGGAACAATTCAAGAGCTCACGAATGGCTCAGCTCCAACTAGACTGTGTCAGCTCCAGCTAACCTGTTGGATCATGGGTTTGGTCTTTAAAAAAAACCACAAAACGTTCATGGAAATCTCAGTGCCTATCAGTAGAAGATTGGCTAAATAAAATGGGGCAGTGCACATGTCCGAACTCGAAAGAGCAGTTAAAACGAAGGAACTACAGCTCGGTGGACATACAGTTAAATAGACACACAACATAGCAGTGTATAACAGGACTTGGTGAAGTGCCACCCACCACCTGTTTTTGTAAATAAAAAACCAAACCCATGCATGCTCGTTTGTTCACATATCGCCTGGGGCTGCTTTCACACCGTAGCGGCAAGGCTGAGTAGCTGCAACGCAGGCCATATGGTCCACCACGCCGAAATGTTTATTAGCAGACCATTTCCAGGAAAAGTTAGCTCTACATTATTTGGGGACATATATAAATATAAATGCACATATCTCAAATATTTCCTATAGACATATAGGCAATATATAGACATTTGGTTGAAAAGATATTTAAGTTCATGGTAGAGGTTGCCTCTAAGTGGGAGTCCAAAGACAGAGAATAAATACACAAAATTTTCTCCATCCTAAATTTCCATTTCTTTAGTTAAAAAAAATATCTGGGGCAATATGAAGAAATGTTCGCAACTGTCAGATTTCACTGGAGGGTTCACAGGTGTTTGTTTTATTAGTCTTTGAACTTTTCTGCCTTTGAAATGTTTAAAATTATTTCATAAAAGAAGAAAACAAGTTTTAGGAATGGAGTAATTCCATCTACATAATAAAAATCCTAGAGTGATTGTAATTATATGTTTACAATGATCTACCATAGCTCTCTTCTTAAATACTCAATGTACGATCCTCAGGTTTTAGTCTAAACTATTTGGGAAGAAAGGACTTCAGTTTCAGGTTTTCTTACACTTGTATATTTTACGAATTCCCTTCTATAGCTTTATAAATAGTTTCTAGGTACAACCGACAAATTCACTTAGTCCAGGCACTAATTTTCCCCTCCTGGTCCTGTTTTATTTTCCCTCAACACAGAAGCAGCGTATAGACCCATCCAAGAGGAACAGCTCAATTATGTAACCAGTGCCTTCCAACATGTAAATACCCCGTCTAGGAATCCAGGAAAAATAACCAGGCTTGTCCCAGTTACTCAAATCACACGGACAATTTACGTCCGTGAATTGGAATTTCGATCTGATCTCAGAGTTTACATGTAGAGGCCAAGGCACATTACAGGGGGGAGAGAGAGGGGGGCTGACCAAGTTGAGAATTGAAATTAAAGGAATGGGAAATGGACACAGACCGACGGATGCCAAGCGAAAGCCAGGTGCTGGCTTCGGGCAGGTGGCCCAGGAAGCCTGGCTCCCGCCCCTGGGGCAGGCTGTGAACAACGTGAGGGACCGTGGGTGGGCGGCATGATTTGGGGTCTCTGATTGTTCCATCTCTGGCCGTCTTCGCCCAAGGGGTTGATCGTGGGGTCTGGAAATTTCAGCGGAATACGTCCTCTTCCGCACCTGAAGGAGGGGTGCAGAGCAGCCAAGTGGGCGTCTTTTGAAAACAGACTTCTGGAATTTCCCAGACTTCTTGCAAATAATCCACACGACTTTGTCAGGGTGGAAAAACCTGAAATTCTTCCTCCTCTGTCTGGAATATATACAGTAAAGTCTTTGTGACTTGGCAGGGCGTGCCTGGCCGGGAAGACCTCTGTTCTTGGCTGGGCCGTGCAGCAGTGAACTCGGTCACCTCAAGGAGATCAGGCGC
>NW_020173687.1:3693000-3722988 GCF_003031525.2 Neophocaena asiaeorientalis asiaeorientalis | reverse complement strand
CTGCTGCAAGGCCTGGAGAGAAAGCAAAGGAGGGTCGGAGAGGCTGAGTAACAGGCTTGGAGTCGGGGCGGGAAGGGCCCCTTCCCGTGGAGAGTGTGGCCTGTAGCCTCTCCCAAGACTCTGTGGCCCCACAGCGCCAGGGCCTCACAGCTGTCTGGCTGGGCTGCAAACGGGGTCTGTGCCCGGCTGGACCCGCCCTTCCCCCAGCCTGAAATGTCCACCCCTGGTTCCAACCTGTCTGCGACCTCCCAGACCCCAGCTCCCCACACCGTCTCCCTGGCCGATCTCGTTTGATCCCCCCGAGAAGCCTTTAGGAGAATGAACGTGGGCATAAACCCAGGCTCGGTTCCCATCTCTGCCTCTCGCTAGCTCTGCAAACTTCTGAAGTTTCTACCTACCTTCTCCAAGGCTCCGGCTCCTCGTACGGGAAACAGGGATGATCACAGTGTCCTCGGTGCAGGGACCTGGCAAAGACTGGGGACACCAGGACCAGAGCTGTGAAGGGGAGGGGGGGGACTGTCGCCAGCCTTCCCCTGCCGACCGCAGGCCGAGGTCCTGCCTTTCTCCTCCTAAAGCCCCTGCCTCTTCGGCTTCTCTCTGGCTCTGGTCACTGTGCACCCCGTCACCCCTCACCCTGGCACCGACCTTGAAGACACAAAGCGGGGCCGCCACACCCTGCAGTAACTCCGTTCACTCATACAGGGAGCACCTCCTCGGCCCCAGCGCCGTTCTCACTCAGGGAAAATGGCCTTGACCAAGGAGACAAGCGCCTTACGGAGGTTGCTTGTCAGTGGGGAAGGCAGTGGAAGAACTGCAAAGAAAATACAGGCAGTGATCCAGGCCTGGACTGCAAGGACACCGGATGGTGGGTGGGGGTGATGAACAGGTGCTCTCAGCAGGCCACCCGAGGAGGACATAGCTTTGGAGTTGAGACCTGGCCGACCAGAGGGTGACAGGTGGCCGTCAGAAGAGAGATGTTTCTGGCTGGTGGAGGGAACAGCTGGTGCAAAGGCCCGGTGGCAGGAGGGAGCGGGGCAGTCTGAACACTGACAGCAGGTCTGGAGGGAGAGAGAGGGGTGAGGAAGAAGGGGGGGTGGGCAGTAGGGGTCGAACTGAAGCATGCTGGGTACCATTTGGGAAGTCCGAGTTCCGGCTTAGAAACAGCATCGCTGCTTCGGGATGGAAAAGGAGCTGAGGGACAGGGCGACAGGGAATGAGTCTTTTCTCCACCTCCGCTGCCCTGTACTGGGGAGAATGGGGACCATTTTCTAATTTAAGTTCCAGCTAAATTGAACTAATTTGGCTTACGGAACCTAAGCATTAACGGTCAGTCCAATGACCCCAACGCAGCGAAATATGAAGGAACCAGAAAGCCCTCGCACAGAGGAGATCATGGAAAATGCTTATGGGTTCAGACGTGCTCAGCTTCAGCTGGGTTTTAATAGAATAAACACATTGGGGAACTCTTTCATATTTCCCTTTCTCAAAACAAAACAAAAAACCCCTGAAATGTGCCACCCGGTTCCTGTTGAGAAGTGCACGGGCTTCCAGAGCTGTTCTGAAGGCCTGTTACTGCATTATCGGGGTTTCTCATAAATCCCTCCCGAACAAAGCTATAGCTCTGTAGGGGAAGGTTGACCGTAATTTAATTATTGAGAATTACTTTAAGACTCATGTTTTTCCTCATATTACTGGAAAGTAATCATTGTAATAATGAAGACCGCATGTGTCTTGGATCTAATTATTAAATCGTTATATTGTTTTATAATTCCTATTAGCTACTTCGGCTAAAGGGTCAGATGAAAAAAGGCAGAAGGATTTTTTTTTGGTTTCTTTTTCGCTCTGACGTTTTAATTTCTCTCCATACCCTTCGCTCCAGCCCGAGGAATGGCAGAGTGAGGACCAAACTGGCACATCCAGGGGCCTGGGCTTGGCCTTCGTGGTTGTAGGGGCCTGGAAGGACACAGCTGGGACCCCTGACAGCTGGCAACAGGTCAAGGGTCTCCAGCATTGGCCCTGACCACTGGTGAGAGGCACTCCCAGAGCCAAGTCTAGGTGCCTTTTCTTTTCTTTTTTTTTTATAACATTCTTTTTCAATTTTTTGTAAAAAAACTTATTCTTTTTAATTGAAGTATAGTTGTTTTACAATGTTGGCTTAGTTTTAGGTATACAGCCAAGTGACTCAGTTATATACATATATTTTTTTTCAGATTCTTTTCCCACATAGGTCATTACAACATACAGAGTATAGTTTCCCGTGCTCTACGGTAGGTGCTGGGCACGGTTTCTGACTGGCCCTTCTTGTCTGGGTCTTATCATTGGATCTGCCTGTGAACACTCAGGCCCCGCAGGTCCTCCCCTTAGGCCTACCTGCTTTCCGCAAAGTCCTCTAAAAGGTCAAAACAAAGCAGTAACAGTGGACTACATAAATGTTTGACTCCATAGCATTTCAGCCAGGGGGCTGCAAGTTGCTTCACTCGTAATACAGTTGAAGTTACCAGATCAGGGTGAATAAGACCCGTGTGCCTCAAAATACAAAATGAAACATCACAAGAAAATTGTAAAGACAAATTAAGGTAATCTGCGACTTTTTGTGAGTCAAATTCCAAATCGTTGTAAAAGCCAGATTATCAACTTCTTTCCAAAACTTTTTGCAGCCAAAAAATCTCCTGGGTGGCGATGTGTGCTGTGCTGGGGCTCAGGGTGGTACTTGCCCCCCTGGGCCAGAGCTCTGGGCTCAGAGCGGTTGGTCGGGAAACCCTCCCCGTGTATTGCTGACGGGGCCTGAGTGTTTCCCTGGAGCGATGTATTGTCAGCCTCCAAACGGGGGTGGGGGGGGAGGTCACTCAGTTGTGGCCCCCCGAGCGGAGCCTGGCTGCTGCCCCACCCACTGTGTCTGCAGGACCTGGAGGGGATGTTTGAACCTCTGCTGGTTCAAAACCCAGGATCACACTCAGCTTTGCCATTTCTTCAGACCCGTACACTGCCCTTCACTGAGCATTCAAACAGTAGGTGCTTAATAAGTGCTTCTGGCCCCCAATGACCGCAGTTCTGTCTGGGTCCTGCTCCTTCCACACATTTCCGTCCTCTTGAGTCAGGCAACGTTGAGTATCCCCCAGGGAAAGCAGCCGTCATCTTTGGAGTTGAGAACTTCAACTCTTCCCTGTTTTTTCAGGAATTCTTTGGAACCAAGAGGGATCAAACCATGAAGGAATGCTGAAGAACCTTAAAGTTATTTTCTCTCTACAGACTACACCTCTTGCAAGCCCCTAATTATCATTAAACACTGTAATCCTTGCATCTGGAGCCCTTTCCCAAAGTGACTCAGTTATACATATATATATACATTGTTTTTCATATTCTTTTCCATTGTGGTTTATCCCAGGATATTGCGTATAGTTCCCTGTGCTATACACTAGGACCTTGGTGTTTATGCATCCTATTTATAACAGCTTGCATCTGCTAATCCCAAGACTCACTCAGATTTTTAGAAAGCAGCTACACACGTCCCTCAGATTTATAGGTGCTGGGTGATGTGGAACAAGATAGGTCCCTGCTGTCATGGAACCCACAGCCCACAGGGAAGTTGCCAGTGCTGAGCGAGGTGGGCACGGGGGCGAGGGGGTCCTGGCTGTGTGCTAGCATCGCAGCACCAGATCTCCCGGCAGAAGGAGACCACCAGGCAAGAGGAACGAGGTTGGAGGGAATGAAGGGAAATGATCCAGGCCGGGGGGACAGCATGGGTGGCAGCCAGGAGGCTGGAGGTGCTTTTGAGCACCTGAGAGAAGCAGTGAGATGAGAGTAAGGGCGGGAGGCCGTGGTATGTGGGCACCTGGCTGCGGCTGCACGGCTCTGGCAGCTGGAGCCGCCTCTCCTGCTCCAACAGGCAAGCGTGGGCCAAACCCTCCCTTAAGTTCCAGAGAGTTCCAAGCCCTGGAGGAGCTGAAAGTGTGTCATTAGTTGTGTCTGGGGACCCCTGGGAGAATGCTGCTGTGAGGACAAAAGAGGGGGTCGAGGAGACCCTGTGGAGAAGGCAGGCTCCCAGGCCCCCATGTGGTACCCTCGCCGTGTCCTGCCCGAGGCAGGGGCCCTGCAGACCTGCCCCTCCAGGAAAGCAACATGTCTGCAGCAGGTCCCAGGAGGATTCTGGAGACACTTATGGGAAAGCTGCGCGCAGGGAATCTGATTCTCAAAGCCAGTGGCTTCCGTGCGTCATGCAGAAGCACCTGGGCTGAGCTAGGCCCCAGCACGAGTCAGAAACTCAGTCCCAGATGCCAGCCTCTCCTGTCCCACCCTCCCCAGCTACAGGCCTCAGCAGAGACAGACCTCTGTGGGCCCTCGAAAGGGTGAATTTGCCTTGAATAGGGGCACAAATTATAGCCACGATTAACCATGGCAACGAGAGATTCTATTAGGCTGAAATTAGGAAGGGAAGGAGAAAAAAGGAACACCTAAGAAATCCAGCAGTCCCTTCTTGGCCATGGGGACAGATTACAGACAGGGCCACCTTCTCCAGCAAGACCAGGGCCCCAGGCTCCGACAAACTGCGGTTTAATGCTGGACTGTCACCATCTTGCAGTTCTTCACAGCTGTTGAAGGAGAGTCCGCAATCTCACTGCCTTGAGCCCCACAGACTGTGTAGCTGAGCCTGGTCATGGAATTTGGCAGCCATACCTGCCATACCTCCAGGCCTCCTTTTAAATATTCTTCTCTCCACCGTATACAATATAGTCCACCCCTATTTCTCAGGGAGGTGAGTTTGTGGTGGCATTTCCTTTTTCTCTTGATTACTATTTACCTGGACTTTTAAATTAAGGTATAACATGCAAACAACAAAGCTCAAAAATCGTAATGGTTTTTTGTATGTGGATGAATCCTTGTAAGGTTCTCTGACGTTGCCTTCCGATCGGGTACCACCCAGCTATCGCCATCCTGACCGCTAGCATTATAGCTATGTTTGTAGCAGTATTTTATCTCAGAAAGATTTTCTTATTTCATTTCCCAAATTCTCTTGGAGATTATTCAGATCCTTGGGAATCCTGAAAATCTTATGGGGAGAAATAAAAGATAGAACTATTTTAAATAGCTCTGGCTGTGGCAAAAACACCCCAAGTCGAAAGAATATCTGAGTCCTTCAAATAGTGTAAGACATTATTCTATTTTGATGGGCCATTTCTGCAATGAAATTCTTGGGTCTTTTAGAAGATGCTTTCAGGGATCCGGAATCGTATATTTTTGAAATGATGTATTATTTTAAATGGTCTTAATTGTTTCATTAATGTGAACTTGACATAAAGTAGCCTCTCGAAGTGCATTGCTCAGGAGGGAAAGGAGATTAATAACCTAATCGAGCATTTAGAAACAATTGAGATGCCTCATGGAAAGGGTACTCTAAAAATTTCATTTAAAAATGTAATTATACTGATTAGAAAGACGTATTCCTTTGTTTCAGAGAGAGGATCTTATAGTTTGAGAGCATTTAGCTGAATGGATAGGATTATATTTAAAATGTTATCTTCTTAATTGTGTAAAATGTCACTTCCAGGCTTTTACTTCAGAAAGAGATGAGTTTCTGGAGTCTTCTGCTGTTTTAATGTTGATTTGGGGGTGACCACTGGTGTTAGTGGGAATGGGAAACATAAAAATGAGAGAAACATAAAATATGTAATTTAAGATATTTTAATGTCAGAACCCACCTTGCTCTAGGTAAGGTGGCCGTGGATTTGCAGGTGGGACACAGGTGTGTAGAAGTGAGCATGTATGGGCAATAAGAAGGTTCCCCCGGGGGGGTTCCCTAAAAAATGGGCCCCCAAATCCAGGTCCCAGGGAGTCTGAGCCTCCTTCTTTGGATGTAGCCTTCCCTTTGGGGCACAGAGAACTTGGCACAATTTTGAAAATCTTTGTAGTGTCATATTTACATTCTTTGAGGGAGGGCTGGATTTCTTGAAATAAGTCACTGGAGCCAAGATCGGTTAGTGATAAGCTGGGAAGATAACGCTCTGAGATAAAATTTTGGACAGCGAAGCCAATTCCCAAGGTCCTGAAGCTGATTTCCTTGTGTGCTTTCAAAAGCTCGCGTCCTTTGATCCTGGGGGGTCCTCTTTCTCCTGGTTATTTATCTGAAGGAAAAAATACATTAGAGGGAAAAAATGCTGCATGTGTAAAGACGGTCAAGCACAGGAGGATAATAGCTGAATAAACAAACAAGCAAGCAAACTGAAAACAACTCAGACATATGTAAACATTTATGAGATCATATGGGGAAAAACCCAGGAATCAGAAGTTGTAGGTACCCTCTGCAGTGGGAAAAAGGAAAATGCCTATCGTGTCAGGATCGTGCGATTCTGAGGGAAGGACTTCTCCCCTTGTTTGGGCTTGAAACTGCACCTTTCTGACAAATAGAAATGTGGAGAACGAAGAAGAGAGGCCAAGTAAAGCAGGTGCCTCTTGTAGCAGGATTCTGAAGGAGAAGCGACAGCCTTTCAAGCAATGATCTGTCTCTAGATTGTGTAATAACCTCTTCAGGTAAATGAGCAGAAGGGGGTCATGGCTGTTTGGAAGTAGATGTTTTTTACATTGCTAAGTAATAACCAACATTTGGAAAGTTTACAGAAAAACGTTCATGTAAAAGTACTCACTTCGCTCAATCCAAGCCGGTGAGGGTATCGCTATAGACAAGAAGGAAACCGGGCCTAAGGAGACCATCAGTGGTGACCTTGCCAGGCTTCAAGGCAACAGGATGAGGCTTCAAAAGAGGAACCCTGTCTCCTGGTCTGAGGCCTCATCCAAGAGAAATGGACTTGAGGACACGGCAGTCGGTTCTGTCCTCTGAGATAAGGAAGCTCTTCCATCCACATGCCCCACCGGCTTTCCAATTTCGCCCAAAATTGATGTACTGGGTCCCGATGGCATCCCTCAAGATACCTGCTGCCTGTATGATCTGATTGTCCTTGGAGGCGGGAGATGAATTCTCATTCTAGGCCCCGAGATCACAGGCTCAAACTCCCTCGGAGGCCAGAGCTGGGGGTGAGGAGTCTTTGCTGCTGTTTGTGAAATGCATAGGAAACCCTCTTCCTTCCTTCATAGAAATGTGTTTTCTTTCATTTCTTGCTTGAAACATGGAGTGCCCTTGATTCATCTGTACCCATTTTTGATGGAGTCTATGTTCAAGGGAAGTATTTCTCTACTTTGAGGAAAATACCCTGCAACGAAATGATAATTGGCAAGGAAAATAGCCTCGGGGAAACCACAGGGCATGGTGGAGGATGTGGAAAAACCCAGAACTTTCCATCCCAAGGGGGCCCCGTTACAGCTCCTTGCTGCCGTGCTTAGCAGTGGGGTCCCATGCTGTTATTTGTTCTTATTTTCAAAGGGAAGCCAGAGACCTGAATATTTATGTAGAAACTTCCCATCAACGTATTTTAACATTTAAAGAGAAAGAGTGACTTTCATTTTAAAGAATTTCAAGAAATCGCATCAGTTAAGGGTCTTGGTTTGGGTTCCGCCAGGAGCAGTCTCAGAGACAAGGGTTCGAGGGCAAGTAGTTTTGGGGGGAGGGAGTCCCAGAAAATACCTAGAGAAGAGCAGGAAGGGAGAGTTGGAGGGTCGATGCTTATCGGGGGGATAAACAGCCCTTGCATCAATGGTACCTTGCCTGCTCATGAGCAGCTATGGGCTTCCTCCCTTCCCGGTCTCCTTCTCATCCTCTTTCAGTGTTTCCTGGAATCACCTTCCAAATCAACTACTTGCATTCGATTCCCCATGTCAGGGTCTGCTTCAGGCAGACGCCGACATGAGCGAGACATGGCATGAGAGCTGGCATGGGTCTGCGGGGCACCCAGCCAGGGCTGCTCAGCCCGTTGTGCAGCTGGGTGTGGCCACGTCACACACGGTGAGATGTGTCACCTTGGGGTCATAGCATCTCAGAAGCAGGTGTGCCTCCCCCTAGCGTTCACCTCTGCCCCCGTGGGCCAGAAGGGAAACGACCAGGCTGACGCTGGAATCCAAGTGTCGTGGGCGGCACGGGCAGCGCCAGCCTGGGAATAAAACCATCCCGCAAATGATTCACCTGCGCAGACAGGCCCGTTATCGAGGGAGGAGCGAGTTCTGGTGGATTGACGTCACTCTGTCTTGCTGGGTCTCCGTCCCAGGTCGAGCCCTCCCTCCAGAAGCGGACGCTGAAATGGAATTGAAGTGCGAGGTGTCCATCAGGGACCAATACCTGTGAAAGGAGGAGCCAGGGCTGAGCAAAGGGGAAGTGGCATCAGGACCCAGATGGAGGCCCCCCAAGCCCAGCAGGAATGTGAGAAGAGGCTGTGCCCATCAGGCCGAAATCGCCAGGCCTCTGCGTCCTCCCCTTGCCACCGCTGGATGTTGGCTGTCCCAGGAAAGGAGGGACGCTGCCGAAGCAGCGGAGGCCGCCCCTGAAGGAACGAAAAGCTCCAGGCTGCCCACCTTTCCTGGAGCTGTGAGCCAGTGCTTCCCTGAAGGGGGCCCTGGGGGCTTCCATCATTAAGTGGAAGGGGCACAGCTAATGGTGGGTGCACGGACTTGCTTGGGCCCTCTGGTCCCGCCTGTGCCATTTCCGTGTTATGGCGGCTGCTCTGGGGCCAGCTCCACCCCATGGCTTGGTGGGGACACAGATCCTGACGGGTAGTCGTGACCTCGTGGTCACGTGATGTCCCGCTGTTAGCCATTCCTTCTCTGCCAGGAATGGAATTTTTTTAAACACACTATAAACCATTCTGTTTCATTAATTAATGTATATTACATTCACACATAGTCTAAAGAAAGCCTTAAAAACTCTACTGTACAATCCTTGATCAAAATACAGGTTAGAGCATTCAAGAATCATTCTTATTCTTCTGATATAATGACCTGAGAGCTGTGCTTTCTATGGTGTTCAAAACTGAGGCTAGCTAGTTAGTAAAGACAGACGTGCATTAATTTTATGACATTTTAGGTGTACCAGGGCACCCCAGGAGCTGGTTTCCACCAGGTATAGGATCCTCCAGTGAATTCTTTCCCCACCACTGACGCCTCCAACTCCATGGCACCCGCTTGATTGTGTGGACCTGCTCTGAGCCCACTTGCAGCTAGCCGCTGCACGTCACCCCGCATACGGATGCAAAGTACCCAGGTGTGACCCACCAGGAGTTGTGCTTCTTTCATGGTTGCGGCAGAGAGGTCAAATTCAACACTGTCTTCTGCTTTAGGGAGAGTGCCTTGGTGTGCCTCTGACCACGGGGGCCCTTAAGGTGTAACAGGCCCCCGCCTCTTCGCAGGGCCTGTCTAAGCCCCCTGAAGCACGTGTGTCTTCTCAAGGCCTCTGGCGTGCTGGCCACTTCTTGCACTTTTGGGCTGATCAACATAATATCATCACCGTCATGGACCAAAGTGATGCTGCACGGATATCCAGATGGTCCAGATTTCATTACGAGAGAGGGCGAGGGAGGTCACTCGGCCTGGGACAAACCTGCAAACCTATCTTTTCCACTCCAGATCCATTTCTGGAGTCCTGCAGACCATCTCTGGACCTCTTTTCTGATTGGGATGGAATAGAGCTCAAATATCTGATCCGTAGCTGTGGACCTCGGGCAAGTTAGTTTGTGAGGATAACACACCCAGTACAGAAACTGATCAGGGATCCTCACTAATGGTCACCCACAGTCACCCCCCCAGGACTCCTTCTGTTTCTTCGAGGACCAGATAGATGAATCACACAGTGATATGATGGGGACCTCATCCCTGGATCTTTCAGCTCTTTTAAGAATGATGCTGACCGCCACCCGCTCCTGGGATGTGATACGTGGGTTGGAGGGGATGAAGTGTAACCTTACACCTGACCTTCTCCACTGAGATGGCTCTTACCTCACAGAACAAGGACCAGCTGCCCAGCACGGCAATCCTAAATATGCATCCGGGAATCAGGGCGATGACCCCGGTGGGCGGGGGGCAGTCTATGGGTCCATTGGGCCCACGATAAACCAGAGTTTGGCCAGGACTCCATCTGTGATCAGGGACTCATCTCCCCTCTCTGATCAGGAGGAAACCATGATGAGGCTTCTGTGGTTTCTGATCATTGACGACTCGAATGTTGATAAAACGGAATAACTGAAGTGTTTTCTACGGCATCACTGACCATTGCCACGTGCAGGGAAAACTGACAAAATAAGTAGCCTGTCGAGAAGCAGGTGCCTAGGCTGGTGGATAAAATTAGCACTTCGTGCTCTCTCTGTGCCATGCTGTGCTAGATTCTCCCCACCGACGTCCGTCTCTGGACGTCTGCCTCCTGACTCTGGGCAGTATTCTATGCTGGTGGGCTAAAATCTAACCAGCAAGTTTGAAACAAGGGGTGGTGTAGTCAGGGCTTGAAAAATTGGAGACAAAGGTATTTTCCTACCCCAGAAGGAAAAGGGACCTGGCCAGCCAGGTGGGATGAGGACAGAGGCATGGGGAGAGGTGACCACTGACTGGAAGGTGCGGGTAGTGGGGTTGGTGGGCGAGAGGGTGTCCCTGAGCAAAGGGGCTCCCAGGACGTTGTGGAAGATACGATGTCAAGAGGCAGAGAAATCTCTTTTCTCAGACAGTGAACACCTGCCTGTTCAGGGCTATTAAATCCAGTATTTCTCTCCCTGCATGAAAGACACATGAAATTGTTTCTGTGATCCTCTCTGAAGGGAAATGTGAGAGCAAAGCTTGACAACCGGAAGGCCCTTCAAATGGGGCTGTGGCTACAGGCGCGTGAGACGCCTGTGACGGGCCTTCAGGGGAGCTGCTCTTCCCCAGGTCGGCTGTTTGGTTGCAGAGTCGGGCTGTGGGAACGAGCCAGACGGTTATGATCGCTGGAAGACCAGCTCTCAGCATGACGGCTCGCACACTCCAGGTGTATTTGACAAAGCGTATTATTTAGATAAACCAAGCCTCCCTACTGTCCTGGTTCTTCCACCGAGCCCTCCACTGCCTGGGGTGAAGCCCTCGTGATTTTATAATTAACCAGGAGATAAGCACATCGGAAGTGACAGCCCAAGGTGGGTGTTTTGGGGGCTTTTTCTGCTCTGCATTTCCCCGTGGAGTTCCGTCTTCCTCTGCCGTCAGCATGGAGCTCACATGAGGAGTTTCACTGGTGCGTCCCCAACTCCCTGTTCTCTGAAAGGTGGGACTACTTTCTTTCTCCAGGCAAGCTTCCAGGGACACTTGGCATTTACCATTCTTAAAAGAAATGGAAATCCACAGACATTTCATTTTCGTTTGTCCCGCAATCTGGTTAAGTGGCCTGCCCGTCAAAGGCCCCAGCAGTGGCCCCAGCCGACAAAAGCCACCCCACCTGAACACAGGGCCGTTCTGCAGCGACTCACGCAGCTGTCTCGTGTCTGATCTCCGTGCCACCCCCCCACGTGCCCCTTCCCTTCACTCGTGTGTCATTGCATGTCGGAATATATTACCATGCTCGACCGTTGGGCTAAGCTGTTCTTTTTCAGTTTAATTACCAAGCTCAAATCGCTGACCCCCCGTCTGTTTTATTAAGATGTTGCTGTCGATAATGAATAATTTGAGAGGGGAGAAATTCCAATTTCCCGTTGAGCTGCCTTCGCATGAGGTGCTCTCCAGGATGGCAACCACGCTGCCGTGGATCTTGTACTCAGCCCATCGGACGGACTCAGCCCAGGCTGAGCCTCACCTCCTGTTTTGTGGGCTACAACAAAGCACCGCGCTGGAAAGACATTTATTAGTTCCATAAAAACACTAAGAAAACAACTGGAACCAAGTCACCTGCTCTAAGGATCAAAAACTGTCACAACAGCTCCTTGGAAAATGGGGTCGTCCCAGCCCCAGAGGCTTAGAAATAGAAACTAACTGGTTCTGCCCAGTTTTAGAAAGGAGGGTAATTCCTCCATGGGCTCTGGGGAGAGTTTCTGTCTGCCTCAGGACACCTGCTCCCCGTGGAATCCATGCTTCCATCGTGAGGATGATTTTATAACCACCCAACCTTCTTCCTGACCCCCAGATCCAAGGAGGGCGCGCTGGACACGGCAAACACTTTTCACATGATCGTACATCCCTCGCTGGGCACTTGGGCTCCATTTTGACACTAATAAAGTTAGTGAGTAGAAATCCGATTACGAGAAGGAACAAATGAGTTGTGTTTCATGAGGTGAGTCTGTGATGGTCCATTTCAGCCGGGAGTAATTGCATCTCCCGGTGCATCTTCAGAGAGTTTACCAAAATGTATTCATTTACACAGAAAGCAGAAGGCAGGCATCATTGCTTTTATTTTTCCAGTTAAGAAACTGGAAAACCTGGTGCGGGGCTCTTGGGACCTCGTGCACTGTAGATGTTTGTCTTCGTTTGGGGGCCGGGAAGCAGGTAGGAAAAAGAAGGACTCGAAGGAAGGAAATTGAATAGACAGGCACACTTCTGAGTCTCATTGACCTTTCTACCCCACGTGACTGCAGAGAATTTTCTCCGGGGCTTTGCAGTTGTTGTACCTGGCGGGGAACCTAGCATCCTTGGGGTTTTCTGGTTCTGCAGGGAATCTCCTGACCCCGCGCCTCTCCCTCCCCGACTCTCATCACCTGGTCTCTCTGAGCCCCATCGCTCTTAGCTGCTCACCGGCCTCCGTCTGACACCCTCCTTTGTACTTTGCCTGCACCTGTTCTCTCCCCATCCTCTCCTTGCACTCCACAGTGACCCCGTGGTGGCCAGCAGCGTAGACGCTCAATAAAAATCCATCCCATGGAGCTGAATTGTTACAGCAAGAATGGCTAGCAGCTTTTGGCCCAGTGGCCAGCCGCATCTGGAGGAGCAGCAACTACAGCCGGCTCTCCCCTGATCCATTTCAATACAGCTTGCCTAAGGCTGGGGCTTCAACTGCCAGTAAAAACATAAATTGCGGGCTTCCCTGATGGCGCAGTGGTTGAGAGTCCGCCTGCCCATGCAGGGGACACGGGTTCGTGCCCCGGTCCGGGAAGATCCCGCATGCCGCGGAGCGGCTGGGCCGGGGAGCCATGGCCGCTGAGCCTGCGAGTCCGGAGCCTGTGCTCCGCAACGGGAGAGGCCACGACAGTGAGAGGCCCGCGTACCGCAAAAAAAGCATAAATTGCTTGTTTGGTGGCCTAAAATAGAGCCCAGAGACACTCACTAATGAACCCTTGGTAGGAAGAATCCTCCCTCCTGCAAAGAGGGAACGAAGCTAAGACACCCAGCTTCACTGTTCAGCAAAACCGTACTCTCAGTGCCTGGGACCTGCCCTCCCCTCCTCACTATGTTTCTAGTGTGTTATTTTATTTATTATGATTTGCTAGGTATGGCTGAGTGGGAAAATGGTGTCCACAGGAAGCCATAAAGCAACATTTTTCAAGCTTGGGCCAGATCTGTCACCATGGAGGGGGTCCCGAGCATTAAGCAACACCTCTGGCCTCCACACGTTAGATCCCGATAGCATCCTTCCCCTCACCCCCCCCCCCGCCCCGGTTGTGACAACAAAAAATATCTGCAGACATCGTCAGATGTGCCCCAGGCTGGGGGTGAGGGCAAAATCACCCCAGTCAAGAAGCACTTAATAGACACAGCTAAAATGCCAAGGAGTTAAACCTTCAAATTAATTTGGGCTGCTCACTTAGGGTTGACAAATGTCCACAGACAGCAAAGCACATTCATTGTGCTTTGCCTTTGTGTTTCTAGTCTCAGGACCAATGATCTATGTAATTAAACCTTTCTGGCTTCATCAGACTCACAGGTGACACCAAAGTTTTGACGAAACCGTGACAACCTGGGCGTGAGATGTGAGGCCGGGGACCCTCGGCCAGGCCGGGAGACTGAGCCCACACTCCACTCACTAGCAGCTCTTTGATGCCTGCAGGAGAAGACGGCTCGATGGAAAACGTGTCTACGTGAGCAGATGCATCCAAATTCTGCTTCTGGTCCAAGAGAGAAAAGAGCACGGGGCAGGGAGGTGGGACCTCACACTCAGCAAACACCATTCACCCGGCAGGTGCCCCCACCATCCCAACTTCAATCCCCTTGCCCCCCAGGTGGGGACATCACTATGCCTTTCTGTTTTCCCCACGTGGCTATGACCAGACTCTCTGGGGGTTATTTACACAGAAGCACCTTGAGGAATAGAACACTTGGAGCAAATCAAAGGTTTTTTCTTCTTCTGTGTCTGGGTCCCATCTTTGTAAACCCTGGAAGGATACCAGACTTTGCAGATGGCGTTTCCTGTTTAATCAGCGCGCACTCTGTTTCAGATAGCTTAATGGCCTGTTGGTATAAGGAAGGTGTCGCGTTGCAGAAGAGGGTTTATCATGTGCCACTGCTGACATGTAACAGAGGAGGGACTGGAGAAACATTGCCGAATGCAGATCTTCAGAGCTGGATTTGAAAGGGATTTTTATGCATTGGGCTTTTTGGCCTGGTTTAGAGAAAGGCAGTGCGGAGCTTCAGATTTGTATTTATTTCAATAATGCAATTCTTGGAAAAATGAGTTCACTTGTGCTCTTTGAAAGACAGGCACCGAACCTAGTTAAGTTTGAATTAGTTGTATGTGAGAGCAAGGATATGTCTCCTTAAATCTTGACGGGACTAATTGCCCTAAGATGCAGTAGTGTGGAGGGTCTCAAGCTTGAGCATGAGTCAGAACTCTCTGGAAGGCTTGTCAGAATCCACACGGCTGGGCCTCACCCCCAGAGTTTCTAATTCAAGAGGTCTGGGATGAGGCCAGATAAATTGCATTTCTAAACAAGTTCCCAGGGCAAGCTGATGCTGCCCACCTGGGTACCACACTCTGAGGACCGTGGCAATGAAGCGAAGATGAAGCAAAAAGCCTTCCAGGTAGCAGCTGACATTGGCATCCCGTCCACGTCCCCTTCACACTCACCTCTACACCTGAAGGCTGTCACAGTGTCCCCTGCCACTCTCCACTGCAGGGACGCACTGGGCCTGCAGAGGGTCCGTGAACCGCTGGACAGTTAATGCCCTTGGAAGCAGCCCTTAATCAATTGCGGGCAAGACAGTGGTGGATAAATACACCAGGTTCCCTAGCCCTCGGATGGGGTCATTCTGAGCTGTGGTCTGCACCAGTCCGCCGACTCCAAGTGTGGTCCCGGCACCAGTGCTGGCTGGTTTCCTGAGCTGTTTTGTTACTGATCTGTGATGGGCCAAGTACTAAAATTGAGCGTGACCAGTTAGAAACTTCTACAGCAATCTGATACTTTAATTTCATGACCGTTGACGCGAATAATAAGAAAAGTAGGGCTTGGATTTTGTATGTCTTTGTTCTCCATTTTATTATGTTTTACAAAAACATAAGTCCTCCTTAGCTTGGCAAGACAAGTGAATTCTGCACAGCAGAAAGTGTGAAGGGCACTGTCCTGCACCATCTCGGAGCAAGCCAGCAGGGCGGAGCCTCTGCTGCCCACAGAGGCCACCTGTTCATCAGTGGACCCGCTCGTGGCTGCTTCCCTTCTCCGTCTCCCTTCCCACTCTTCCCCGGGTGTTTCCTGGGACTCCCTCCCAACTAAACTGCTTGCCCTCAAATCCTCATCTCAGGCTTTGCTCCCGGGGGAACCCAAACCAAGACACTCAACTGATGGGGTTGAGGGCTGCTTCTGGGGGCATTAACTCTGGTCCTTCTGTGGTCTCTGTGCGGAGGTTGCTCCCGTTACTTGGGTAGCAGCCCTGGGTGCGTGGAGGTGAGGGCCGGGAGAAACATGCAACGTCAGCCTCAAACGCTCCTGGTACAGAGGACAGGCCAGCATCACTTACTGAACATTGCTCTTCAAGGCAATTCACTTAAAATATGTAAACAGATTGACTTTTGAAAGACATCGGCGCCCCTTCTCTCCTTCCTTCCTTCCACACCACTGTCCCCCAGGCCCCGTGCTAATCACCTGGGATTAACGGTGAAAAAGGCTCAGCCGCCCTAGATTTCTGTTTGGTGCCGAATAACAGACAGATTGGAGTGAATGGTGAATTCGTAGACCCGGGAGGATACTGATGACCTTTCTTTTAATTTTTTTTTCTCTTTTTTGCGGTACGTGGGCCTCTCACTGCTGTGGTGGCCTCTCCCGTTGCGGAGCACAGGCTCCGGACGCGCAGGCTCAGCGGCCATGGCTCACGGGCGCAGCCGCTCCGCGGCATGTGGGATCTTCCCGGACCGGGGCACGAACCCGCGTCCCCTGCATCGGCAGGCGGACCCCCAACCACTGTGCCACCAGGGAAGCCCTCTTTTAATTTTTTTAAATACCCATTCTATTTTAGGTTTTTTTGTTTGTTTTTTAACTTTATTAAAGCATAGTTGATTTACAACGTTGTGTTAATTTCTGCTGTACAGCAAAGTGACAGTTATACATATGTATTCTTTTTCATATTCTTTTTTATTATGGTTTATCATAGGATATTGAAAAGAGTTCCCTGTGCTATATAGTAGGACCTTGTTGTTTATCCATCCTATATATAGTAGTTTGCATCTGCTGACCCCAAACTCCCACTCCATCCCTCCCCCACCCTCCTCCCCCTTGGCCCCACAAGTCTGTTCTCTATGTCTGTGAGTCTGTTTCTCTTTTGTAGATATGCTCATTTGTGTCGTATTTTAGATTCCACATATAAGTGATGTCATATGGTATTTGTCTCCCTGACTTACTTCACTCAGTACGATAATCTCTGGGTCCATCTTTGTTGCTGCAAATGGCACTATTTCATTCTTTTTTTATGGCTGAGTAATATTCCATTGTGTGTGTATGCATATATATACACACACACCACATCTTCTTTATCCATTCATCTGTCGATGGACATTTAAGTTCTTTCCATGTCTTGGCTATTGTAAATAGTGCTGCTATGGACATAGAGGTGCATATATCTTTTCGAATTATAGTCTGTCCAGGTATATGCCCAGGAGTGGGATTGCTGGATCATATGATAGCTCTATTTTTAGTTTTTTGAGGAACCTCTATACTGTTTTCCATAGTGGCTGCACTGTGGAAAACTTACAATTTACATCCCATTTTATTTTGAAACATGGCATCTCCAAATATTGTTTTTTGCAATTGATCCAGAAATTCGCACACATGTGAGTGGGAATCACTTGCCCCTGTTCACATACTTCTGCGTGCATGCGTGGGTGGGTGCGTGGGCGGGGATGCACGGACACTTTGGTTCCGGGGAACCCTGTGTATCACAGGGAAATGGGGGGGGGTGATTTTCTCTGCCTTTCAAGAGACCTTCTGCCTCTCGAATGCAAACACAGCCGATCTATCTCTCCTCCGACTTTAATAACAGTTTTGTGAAAACCCCAGGGACTCTTTCCCTTGCCTAGCCTTCAAACCAGATTTACAAGTCAAGGAATGTTCGAAATGAATTAATTACCTCACTAAATACAAGCGGGACGCAAGTGCACATGAAAGGAAGAGAGAGGTTCTTAGCTCCCACACAGAAAAGGTTACCAGAGAAATGCTCGTGAATTATTCTTCCTTCCATCTCCTCTTGCACCTACTTGCACGCTGTATGCACCAACTCATTTACATATTTTCTAAAAAAGACTTCCGTCCTCTGCCGTTTTTCTCCTACAGATGCACACACAGCCCTAACGAAATACCTTCCTCTCCATCGTGTTAAAAGCTATACAGGGAAAGCCCCTATCTTTCCGTTCGGTGATGGGCTTTTAATGGCCTTTTTGATGCAGAGGTGAAAGCGGCTACGTATTTTATCTCTCAGACCTCCTTTCATTTGACTTGACTGAGATTTCACCCCCTCCATCGGAACCATCTCTGGAAACTTCTCAGGGAAATTGATTAAAAAAAAAAAAGAGAAAAGAAATTCTCTGGCGGTCCAGTGGTTAGGACTCCACGCTTTCACTGCTGAGGGCTCAGGTTCGATCCCTGGTCGGGGAACTAAGATCCCACAAACCGTGCAGTGCAGCCAAAAAAAAAACAAAACAAAACAAGAATAACAACCATCTTTTTACTGTCCATCTCCCTGTGAACTGGCCTAGCTTGGGTTGGGGTGCCTTGATTTCAAGGGAGGCCTGTGGGGATGAAAAAAAGAAAAAAAAAGAAATCCCTCTCTTTTCAAGGATTTGACTGAAAGTTACATGATAGAAAAAAGAAACATTTGAAAGACACACATGCGGAGAAATTGGTACCAAATCTTTTCCACATCAAACTGAACTTTTAAAGTTTTCTGGCAAATAAACGCTAGAAAAGTCAGTTCAGAGCTCAGGGCAGTATTATGACAATCCTGTAGACGCTGCCACCTTCGAATGAAAGTTTCAAGCTGTAACCAAAAAAAAAGTCTCTGGAGCCACAGTTTATCCAATATATTGAATCCAGATTTCGTAAACCACAAAAATGTCATCCCAGAGATGATATGCAGAAACATGTTTTCTTCAGAACTTTTAAAGTGGAAATCAGATATACGACGAAGACAATTAGATGAAATTTGGAAAAAGCCAAACCCAGGAGATCTAGGGCGACTACAGCCTGGGGTCAGTGTGCGGAGGGAACGCATGCTTCCCAGACACGGGTTGGGGGTAGGGGTCCCAAGTGAAGGGCTGCAGCTCCCAGGGCTGAAGAAACCCGAGGATTTGAATCATCTGAGTGAGAGACAGCAGGACTTTTTTTTTTTTTTTATCTGCAGCGTTGCAATGTTGCTTTGTAGGGTTTTATTTCACCTAATCTGGGTAACTCCATGGCGGGTGATAGTTGTCTCTGCTGTGTGCTTTGCCACTGTGCCAAGTTCAGTCCTGGTGAATGTTTGCAGTCACAGAAGGAGAAGGGCAGTTCCCAAAGTTTGTTCTGGACACAGATTAGCAGGGAGGCCTTTCGTGAGCTCGAGCTGAGAAATGCATGCAGCCCGGGGGTGGGGGTGGGTGGGCCTGGGGAAGCAGCCACCGTCCACCGGGGGCCCTGGAGGTCTGGCTCCAGACCCCACCATCAGAGCGGAAAGTTGCCTCGTTAACAGGGCGCATCCTCGCATCTCCTGAAGCCATCCCTCCCCAACGGAGCTGCATTAGTGGCAGGACACTGTGCTGTCTACAAGCGGGAAAGAGACACCCCATTGCCTGGTTCACCAACGTGCTTGGCAAAGCCCGCTATTTACGTGCCCCCGAAAGACAAAAGCCCATAAAAAGTATGCGTGTGGCCGGATGCAAACTCCTCCACTGACTTTCCAACCTACAGCTCTAGCCCTACACAGACAACACTTTCCTAATTAGCTCAGCTATTCCCTTCTGACAAGACAAGGCAGTCTCAGAGACTGGAAGGAACTCTTTTCCTGCCAGACTAGAAGGAAAGCAGACGTCTTGAAAGAGCTACTCTTGTCTTTCATGGTCCAAGCGGACATGTGTCTGTCTCACCATCTGAGAGAAGCCTCTGGCCTCAGCTTTTCCATCCTCAAGGCCTCACATGTCTCCTTGTCGCAGCCAAATTAAATATGACAATGATAAGGAGAATAAGAATTTACAGTGTGTGCCTATTGTTTGTAAAAGGCTGGGAGTACGGCTGGGCCAACCCTAATTTCTCAAGTCTGTAGCACAGGTACCTCGGAGGTGGTGTGGAAACCGCCCAGGAGGTACAGCGTGAGATGGGAGCTCAGATGGACCTGAATTCAAAATCCCAGCTCTGCCAGTTTTCAGCCGTGGGACTTTGGGTGATGCACTCAGCCTCTAAGCCTCAGATTCCGCATTTGTAAACTGGGAATAATAATGCCATTCTTAAGCATGGTTGGGAGAATTATTAAGTGTGCAGCATGAGTGCTTAATAAATGCTGGCTCTTGTTATCACTGTTAATGGCAATGATGTCCTGGCCTATAGTTGCCACGGGGCTCAAAGGCAGAGGCCTAAAAAGATGGTTTTTCTTCAGGAGAGCAGTTTATTTTCTGGAACTTTCTCACCAGTGTTGACATTTCAGATTCTGGTCTTAACCTCGGAGCAGAGCTCTCTGCAAACTGTCGGGGTTGGGGGGGAGACCCCACCTGGGAATTGGGCCCGTTGTGTCTCCTGCTTGGCAGGGTTTTGTAGGGAGTAGGGGGCCGACCCTGTTTTCTTCCTGGAAATGCAGCCCTCACCCAGGAGTCGGGCAGCTGGGAGAACCCCAGACTCTGGAGAGCATTCCTGGCCTTTTCCGGAAGGCGGAAGTGTGCAGGTCAGTTGGTGACCCCGGAGCTCAGAATTCTCGGACTCTTATCCTCCTGCTGATAAGATGTCAATGGATGTAAAAAAAAATTTCTAGAGATAAGGGTTAAGAAGGATTCCCACGCAGAAAACTTTCTCTCCCAAATGCCGGAGCCTATAGGACTTAGAAGGTAAAATAACCTTGACTGTCCTCTTCCCCGGGTTAAATTTCTTCCATCTTTGGACCCGTTTCTACCTTGCTTCTCAGCTCACATATGTTTGCATGGGTTTAGTTAGGATGTAACCTGCAAGATTCACCACACTCTTTGGCAAAGGAGGAAAGTGAGCACAGAAATCAGGGAAGACAGGAAGTTGCAGGCAAATCCCCATCACCTGGGAATCATGGTAAATCTGTTTCCCCCAGGCTCCCACCTGGCCTCCAGGGAATGGGCGTCGTGGTCGTGACAGGCACTTCCCTGCTTTACGAAGAGCTTCAGTGCGGTGACCGTGGATAATAGTAGTTTATTGTACACTAGGGACTTGCTCAGAGAGTGGGTCTTAAATGTTCTCAACACACCCGCACACACACACACACACACACCCACACACACACACACACACACACACACACACACACACACAAGGTAACTATGCGAGGTGATGGGTGGGTCAGTTAGCTCGACTGGGGGATCGTTTCACCGTGTACAGATGGATCAAAGCATCACACTGGACCCTTGCGTAGGTGCATGTTTACCTATCAGTCGTGCCTCGATGAAGCCGGGAGACCAGCAAAACTCCCACACTCACTGCAGGCGTCCCCCACTTCCATCCTGCTGACCCATAGACTCCTTTTGCAAGAAGGAAAACGCCATTAAAAACACTTCCAGAAACCCATCTAATGGACCAAACGATTGAATTCAGCCACGTGTCTCTTTAGCTCAGCTGTCTTGTCAAAACATGGCATAACGAGCGTTCGCCTCTTATTGTAAATGAAATATTTTCCAGGCTTCTCTAATTTGGAGGACATGATTGATTATGAGCTTTTCCACTTAGCCAGGCGTGGGGCGGGAGGGGGCTATGTGACAACGGGGTAACTCGCCAAGCAACGTGTCCAGTGGGTCACAGAGCCATGGAGAGCCGACCCAGAGCCTGGTTTGAAAGAGAGGAGATGCCATCCGAATTTCTAAACGACAACGCTGGAAGGTAGGCTTTGGACGTTACCGTTTTCCCAACCAGATCCTTTTCTTCCCTTGGAGTTAGAACGTTTTTACAGGATTCTGAAATTAATCGAGGCATACTATTAGAATGATAGAGTTTACAGGAAATGGGCACTCACGCTTCTCTTTGAGTTTGAGGGAAAGATCACCTCGGTGCTTCTTATTATTCATTCTTGATTCTTTGGACTGGACCTAACAGTTTTCCCATCCCCTCCTGTGGATAAAGAACCCCATGCATCTGGGTGAAGCTGCAGTGGTGGAATCCAGGCTTGGAACCCCAGGGGTGTGTTCACTGGGGCACCTCCTTCCCAGGGAAGATGGCTCATGGCAAAGCCATTCTTGGACGCTGAGCCAAAGCTGTTGAGTTGTGAAAACGTTCCCAGGTAAACAGATGCAACCCAGGCATCAAGTCCCTGCTTGACCACCATGATGTAGAGCCCGTAGTGTCTGGAATGGGCAGTGGTTACCAAGACTGCGGATGCCATTTCGAATATGTCTGATGCAAATGGACAGAAAGTCTAATGGAGCTAAGACTGCATCTGTCCTTCTGACTCCAGACAAACTGACTGCTAGATCCACAGGGTGGGTTTTTCTTCTTTTCCTTCCTTTCCTCCCTCTCTCCCTCCCTCCCTCTCTCCCTTCCTTCCTTCCTTCCTTCTCACCCGTTCCCCCTTCCTTTCTCCCTCCATCCCTCCTTCCCTCCATCCATCACCTTTTCCCTCCTTCCTTCATTTCTTTCCTGGAACATTCCAGTTCAGTAGTTTACAGAGCTGAAATCAACTGGCGAATTGTCAGTTTTTCTCTCTGCTTTGTAATAGGCAGTGTCTCACCTGAGCCAAATGCTTAGTCATGCAAGATAATGAGAAATACAGAAATACAGAAAGCCACAGAAGCATTTAGGAGACAAAGAGTTAGGAAATTGCCTCTCAGGAACTAATTGAAAATCATTTCCGAAAGGTTCTTTCTTCTTTCTCTTCACACCCAGCTGCCACTCCCTCCTTAAAATTCCCAGCGCTACATGCAAAATGGGAATATTTCAAAGGTCAGGTCCATGAGTCTCACTTGGAGCCTCAATTACTTTCTCATGAAAGGAAAAGAGGATGGGGGCGGGGGGGAAAAAAGGCACCAAGGACTTCAGGGGGAATTTTAATTAGGTACCAAAAGGCAAATGCAAATCTCAGATTTTTCCAAAAGCTAACATGAAATTGTTTACCCAGGATACCTGTTGCTGATAAAAAGTACTGAGGTGAGTGGCTGGGTGGTGCATATGAAGAGACACCTCTTTGGCATAAGTCTGTGTGCATAAAATGCTATTATATATGAGCCAAAGATACATTCAAAAGATTTTTGTAACCAAATGGAAAGAAAAATGTGTTATTTTCATGTCATGTTAATGTGGTTTTTTTTCCTGCCACTAATTTTGCTATTTCAAGAAAATAATTGGAATTGGCTAGAAGAAATTAAGAATAGAAACTTGCAAATTATATAACCTAATGAATGTAACTTTGGGTAATGAACTTAGTTGCTACTTAACGCGCATCACTGGAGCTTGCATTAAACAGAGGCGCCCCCTAATTCTTTTAATTCAACTGAACCGTTCTTAATAATTCATAATTAAGTCTGGCTCAGAAATGATAGTCTCCATGGCAATATTGATTTCTTTGCTTTTTATGTCTCTGCCAAATGTTGAAAATGACAGAAGCCCGAGTCTCAGAAGGCGAGCGCCATCAACAAAGATCACAGAAGCAGAGCCATAACAAAGGGCTTTACCAAAAGTCTTTTCTCTCTTGACTTGCAAGAAAGATGAGATCGAAAATGGAAGAAAATGGAAAGTGGGGCTTATGGGCTCCCCGGCCAGGTTTGAGCACACACTAACAGCAACGTGTAGGCACTGGTGCTGGAAAAATACTGTCTGTGATATGAGAGCAAAGGTCTTCTGGCGGCTGGAGAGGAGAACGGCCCCCGCTCACTGGATCCCCAGCTTATTTTCTGCTTGAAAGACCATCCAAGTCTGCACTTACAGAGAAAATGAGTTGAATGAGACAAATTCCAAAAAAATGCCCTATTTGGTTTTCATCGTCTTCTCCTTGGGTCCTCTAATTGAATACACTATAGACTTGAGAATTTATGCTGTTAACATAGATTTAAAAAAACCCCAGTCGCCCCCACTCGTCGTGCCTGCGCTTCATAAAAACGTCGTTCTGCCGGGGCTGAAACACTCCCCGAAGACCCATCATCTGAACCCTGAACTCCGACCCCAAAGGAAATGAAGTCAGCTCCAATGCACAGATCACAGCACAGCACTATTATTTTTAGACCACGTGGTAATGAAAACAGTAATACTTATAATAAAAGTAATAGATGCAATTAAAGTCTATGTTCAGAGCTATAAACGGGAGTCAAACACTGCATAAGCATCGTATTTTAAAAGTCCAATTAAGAGCCTGCCTTTAAGGGAGCTGCAAAAGGGAACCTGGGGTTAGAGCGTGCTTTTGCTTGAACGCCCTGCGTCTTGGTGTGCTGTGTCCAAAAGTCAGGCCTTCGTTAACTCTTTTTTTTTTTTTTTTTTAAATTTATTTATTTTTGGCTGCATTAAGTCTTTGTTGCTGCGCGCGGGCTTTTCTCTAGTTGCAGCGAGCGGGGGCTACTCTTGTTGTGGAGCACGGGCTCTAGGCGCACGGGCTTCAGTAGTTGTGGCACGTGGGCACAGTAGTTGTGGCACGCTGGCTCTAGAGCGCAGGCTCAGTAGTTGTGGCGCACGGGCTTAGTTGCTCCACAGCATGTGGGATCCTCCTGGACCAGGGCTCGAACCCGTGTCCCCTGCCTTGGCAGGCGGATTCTTAACCACTGTGCCACCAGGGAAGCCCCCTTCGTTAACACTTGAGGATCTTCTGTTTGTGATTTACTGTGTTTTTCCTTTAATCTCTTCCAGCCAGTTGGGCAATAATGTTTTATTGAATGGGAGTAAGGTGTGTGTTGAATCCTGTACTAGAGACTCTTAAAGATGGCTTAAAATAGCCCAAGGCCAGCAATATTTTCCAAATGAAATCGCTGAAGCATCATACGGACAGACTGAGGTTTCCCTTTAGGTGAGGCTGTCACCTTTAAGAGGCTGGTTTGGATCACACACATGAACCCACACACACACTGCACACCTGTGCCCCGCAGCGTGACCCCGGCGCTGAGCAAGCTTGGCAAAGAAGCAGACAGACCCGGCTTTGAACCCGACTCTGTCACCAATGCTGTGTGACCTTGGCCAAAGTCGTTGCACCTCTCTGAACCTCCATTTCTTCAGCTGTAACATGGGGACGACCACCCCTGCTATACCTGCTCTCCAGGTCGTTGAGGAATTCAAAGGATGTGGGAGATGTGAAAATAAAGAGTAGAGTATAAAGCAGATTGCAAACATAGAGTCCCAGCTCTTCTTCCCTGTACCGGCTGTGTGACCTTTAACAAGTTACTTAACCTGTCTGTGCCTCAGATTCCTTATTTATAAAATGAAGACAATAGTAATATCAATCTCATAGGATTGTAGTGAGTATTAAGTGAGGTGCTTATAACAGTGTTTCTTGTTACTGCTATTAACGGTGCTCTGTTGAAAAGGGAAGTGAAAAACGGATTTTGTCCTTTTCTCTCTGAGAGGGACACGACTTACGTCCGCAAAGTCATGGGACCTTTACGGAGCTTCCTGAAATGAATCCTGAAGGACAACAAGGCCATGAAAAATTGTGTCGATGATGTAGTTTTAAAAACAACATGTCAGGACTTCCCTGGCGATCCAGTGGTTAAGACTTCGCCTTCCGATGCACGGGGTGTGGGTTCGATTCCTAGTCAAAGGTCCCACGTGCCTCAGGGCCAAAAACCGAAAACATAAAACAGAAGCAATATTGTAACAAACTCAAAAGACTTTAAAAATGGTCCACGTCAAAAAACTTTGAAAAATTACTTAGAGACAATGTGTCATTCCCACACAAATTGGAACAAACGAGATTTTACTCTCAAATAAATGGACGGTGTCGTACACAACTATCTCTGCAGGGTCACACCGTGAAGAGACCAGCAGCAAACCCTTGTTCGTTCATTCAGAAGTCAACATCTGTTGGGCTCCTACTGGGTGTGACACCCTTGCTAAACGAGGGGACAGTGACAGGGATGCCCTGGGTCTTCATGGAGCTCACAACTGAGCATATGGAGAGTGATGACAAAGCAACGTGCATTTGTCAGGAGAGGAATAAACAGGGCCAGGGCCCCAAAGGCGGGGTGATGGGCTTCTTGAGTGCAGGGCCGGAGGGTGGGGAAACTCGGAGCTGGAGGAGGAGTTTGGATCAGATAGAGAAGGCTCAGCCCATCCGGCAGAGCACAGAGCCCAAAGGCATCGCCAGCCCGGGGCGAGGAGCTGACTCCTACGAGCCCAGACGTGGGAGAGAAGGGGGAGTTGGAACCCGGAAAAGCGTGCTGAGCACCTGGGATCTCGCGCTGTGTCCGTGAGCGGTCCTGGAGGCTCTAAAGTGGGGCAGGATGTGAGCGAGTCTCACTGTTGAGCGCTCACTCCAGGTGGTGTGAAGTTTGGACCGGGAAGGGAGAGATGAGGCCGGAGGCCCTGAGCAGGCGTTAGAGGTTTCGGCAAGAGACCGCTGGATTGGCTGCCCCCGTCTCCCGACTTGAGCACGTGCACCCTCTGATGAGAGCACAGAAGGGCAGTTTGGGGAAGGGGCTTCTCCCCGTCATCAGCATCATCTGTGCTGGGCTGGGAAGTTTAAGGAAAAAGCAGAAAGTGTGGACAAAGGACCATGAGGCTTATGCCGTGGAAGGAGGCTGAGGGACGGGACAGGGTCTGTAGCCCCTTCCTTCCCTCCCCTGGGCTGGACTTTCTGCATTCAAGAGGCCCGGGTGTGAATTCCCTGGGACGAGGTGCAAGATGAAGTGGTACCCCTTGCAGGACCAGCCTGGATGGTCCTAGGAAAATCATTTCCTCGCCCTGGGTAGCGTGGCTACGTGTAATGAACACCGCTCTATTCAATTCACACCGAACGAACTGATTGACAGAGGAGCGTATGGAGAGATGCATAAATTCCTCATTGATATGCATCACTGAAAATAAGGAACTCATATGGAAAAAGATTGTGTGAACATCGTCAGTAACCCCGTGGTAGTCAGAGAACCTCAAACGAATCCACAGGCAGCCTTGGGAAACAGCCCCGATCCCCGTTCCTCTGGCTGCCGCTGCTGCTTTTACTTGAATTTTTAAAACTATGAATGGCGTGGTTCAGAGATCCCTGTTTCTCCACTCAAACAGCTTTCCGGAAGTTTGGAAAATAGAAAATATTCCCCTGAGGTGGAAAGAACACACACTTTAAGAATGAGTAGCCTGGCAAAGGGAAATTAAAAAGTTGGCCGTGGGTGACAGAGTTGTCAGACACGAGTGTTTGATTATCGAGGTTCTTAAAACTAAGCTCTAAGTAAAGGTTCCTTCCACCAGGGTACCAGGGGGACTGTTAGCTCACTGTCAGACTCAGGTTTTTTGCACTCCCCAAACATCGCTCCAGCACCTGCTCGGCTTAATATCTGATAGTTTCGCATTCTCCCTCTCTCTCTCCCCCCACCCCGCCCCACCGCTCCCTCTTTTTGAACAACCAAAGCCCAGTGCATACTTGCCATTTCTCCTCTGACATAGCTAAGATTTCAAGTGACAACAAAATCTGAAATACAAAGCAAATCAGTTACCCCCAACGCAACAATAACAGCAAAGCTGCTATGAGTTACCAAGGGCAGCCGTCTGTCACGGATCGTGGGACCCTGGGGCATCCCATCACGGTCCAGCCCCGGGACACACCCACCCAAGAGGATGGGCTACACCAAAGCTGAAGACGCCAGATGATGGAGTGACACTTAGAAGTTGAGCATTTTTCAGATTTCATAGGAGATGATGATTACTACTGGCATGGAGACATTTGGATCCCCTTTCTATCCCGAGGACACAGTTGTGCTCAGACAGAGTTGGAATAAACATTCAGCTGGGGAGGGAAGGGATGAATTTATGGCTTTGCCTCATACGAGATGGGAAGCGTTTGCACACAGGCAGTTAGCACTGGGCTCCCCCACGGATGTGGAGGTTCACCCCCTGGTGGCCAGAAAACTTAGAAAAGGCAGCTGAATGTGGAGCCGGAAGGCTCAGGTGGGAAAAGGCTGTTTACCGGTTTTACTACTCAGAGGCCAAGCTAAGCCACCTTTAGGTCTCAGTTTCCTCATTTATAAAATGGGTTAACACTGCTCACAGATGCTATGAGGATCACACGGGAGGATGGAGGAGGAAAACCTCGGCACCATGTCCAGCCTGCCTGTCTGTCCCCACCTCTCTCTCCCTTATCTGTTCACTCGTTCACTCATTCATTCATTCATTCATCTGTCCTAACATCCGTTAGGGTTGGGGTTAGCGTTAGGGTTAGAGTTAGAACCTAACTAACCCTGTTACGGACCAGGTACCACGCAGGCACTGGGCATGAGCCGTGAACGAGAGAGAAAGGTTCTGTCCGTGGGACACTCACGGCCTGAAAAGGAGCAAGAAAAAATTCAGACTCTATTAAACTGCTGGGAAGAGAACGTAGCTGTGATGCCTTAAGGAGGCTGGGCCAGGAGGGGATGGTCAAGGCCAGCGCCCTGGGGCTGGGCTAACACCAAGGGATATCAAGGCAGTCTTTTTTATTATTGTCATTATTATTATTAGTTTTTTTTTTGGCTGCATTGGGTCTTCGTTGCTGCGCTGGGCTTTCTCTAGTTGCGGCCAGCGGGGCTACTCTTCGTCGTGGTGCACGGGCTTCTCATTGCAGTGGCTTCTTTTTGCGGAGCACGGGCTCTAGGCACACAGGCTTCAGCAGTTGTGGCTCACGGGCTCCAGAGCGCAGGCTCAGTAGTTGCGGTGCACGGGCTTAGTTGCTCCGCGGCATGTGGGATCTTCCCGGACCAGGGCTCGAACCCGTGTCCCCTGCCTTGGCAGGCGGATTCTTAACCACTGCGCCACCAGGGAAGTCTGAGTCGGTTTTGAGCACTGCCTCTGTGCCAGGCACTGTGCAAGGCACAGGGGTCACCACTGCAGAACACCCACATCCTTGGGAGGTTACGGTCAGGCAGGGTGGGCGGGGGAGGAGGATGGAAGAACCACACAAGCAGATACAAAATGATGAGAGGGGCAGGGTGCCAAGAAAGCTTTGGGTGAGGGGGGCGTGCCCTGGTCCAGGAGGTCTGGGCAGGCTGCCTGGGGCAGTGATGCAGGAGTTGAGCCCTGAAGGCAGAGCCGGCAAAGAGAGTAAGGAGAGAGGAGGGACCAGCCCGGGCGACACCTGCCAGCCCAGGTGGGGCAGCTCAGGTCCGAGGAGGCCGAGGGGAGGGCACCGGGCACAGGAGGAGGAGGTGGAAGGAGAGCGCGCAGGGGAGGCGTGCCATGCGGGACCAGGCCAGGTTACCCACTGCAGCCCCTGTCTTGGGACTGGAGGGGCAGGATGGAGCGCGGGGCCGCCAGCGTGAGCCCTGCACGATAGCCCTGCAGGAGATGCATCTGCCTCTGGACGCAGGCCGTCTAGTCCCCCCTGGTCCTTCTTGCTTCCCTTTCGGACCCTTCTCATCCTCCTTGGATTGGGAAGGACCAAAAGGGGTCCAGCATGTTGGGAGGTGGCTGACCCCCTGATTTCCCTGCCCCAAGGAAGCCATTTTCTTGTATCGTCTTCCAGAGGTATCTTATTATCAGTACAGACGTGTGTTCTAACTTCTTTCTTTTTGCCCAAGTGGGACCTCATCATACACATATCAGTTATATTCACCCATGGCAGACTAACCTAGGTATGAAAGTACTTTTTGAGCAATGTTTATAACAGCAAAATATTTGGAGCAGTATGAATGTCCATCACTAGGGAGCGGGTTGAGTAGTTTACGGCTGGGTTTCTCAACCCTGGAATATTGACGCTCAGGACCAGATGATTCTCTGCTATGGGGTGTCTGATGGGTTGTAGGGTGCTTAACAGCATCCCTGTCCTCTGCCCACTGGATGCCAGTAGCCCCTCTCCCTGGCTGTGACAACCAGAAGGTCTGCAGATGTTGTCAAATGTCCCCTGGAGAGAAAACTTGCTCCCCCCGGGGTTGAGAACCCCTGGATCCTGGTGCATGTATGCTATGTCATATAATACAGCTCCCCAAAGAAGGGAGAAGGCCTTTCCTGATTTGGAACTCAAGCAGGCCCAGAAGGACCCCCCCCTCCCTTGAAGTCAGCAGCTCCATGGGAAGAATCCCAGGCAGGCCTGGTGGGGTCTGAGGGGCAGAGGAGGTGACCACCTGCGGGATCGCCAGCAGGGAGCAGAGACGGAGGCCACCCGGGGACAGGGGCCCCCTGCTGGTTGGCTCCGCAGCTGCAGGGAGCATCCAGAAAGCTGATGAAGTGAGGAGAAGCTTCCAGAACAGCTGTGTTTCCTGGATCCCTTTCAGCTGTGCTGAGCAGAGCCTGCAGTGACCCTCTGGGAACCCGGGAGGCCACAGGGCTGAGAACGTCTCAGCTGCCACCTCGTCCACCTTGCTGGGCTCCAGCGTGTGGGCCAAGGCTCCCTGAGGACCAGCCCTGCTTGGGGTCGAGCAAGCACCCTTGGCAAGATGTCAAGTCAATTAGAAACAGTGAA
>NW_020173687.1:3691462-3692971 GCF_003031525.2 Neophocaena asiaeorientalis asiaeorientalis | reverse complement strand
CCCCCCCCCCAGCCATCGCAAGAGTCACCTGAAGCCCCCCAGCATTTCGGTGTGCTCAGTAAATTCCAGTCGGCCTCGGATGAACAAGTTTTCCCTAACAACGTTCAGTGTTTGCCAGTGGTCCTCATTGGTTTTGTTGACAAAAACTCAGAGTGGCCCCAAGAAATGGACTAGATGTGCTGACAGAACAGTCCACGTTGGAAAAAAAGTCCGCTTTTGTGGACATTGAGTTGACGTATGCTTTTCCATAAACCCAGGCGTGGGAGGAATCGTGCTCACGGCTGCCTTGTCCATTTTCCATCCCGTGTGCTCTCTCTGTTTTTAACGCGTAAATGCGCAAAGAAAACACATCTTTCGCCTCCTGTCTTCCCCTGCCCTGATGGACGGGCTGCTTTTTGCTGGCTCAGCGGATGCTGGGGGCCCAGGCCTAGGCCTCCTTTCCAGCACTCCAGGGTAAACCAGGCGGCCTGAGCCCAGCTTCCTCACTTCTGTTCTTCCCTCCCTGAAAAATAGGGAAAGGGTCCCTCTTAGGTCATAAAAATGTGGCTTAAAAACCAAGAACATCTGGCTGGAGCTGATGGTCTAATGGAAACTTCTCCAGGGGTTCTGTGCGTGCCAGACCCCCTCCAGGGCAGCTGGGACGTGAAGAGACTGCAGACAGCCGGGAGAGGGAGGACGAACCAGGACCCACACTTGCAGACCCAGCCACTGCCACATCCCCAAGTGGGGAGTTCAGACAGATGCTGCCCCGAGCAGAAAGGGGCAAAGCAGTCGGGGAGCAGACATGCCATTCTGAAGCCTGAGGCCCGGCTGCCACACGGCCCCCAGATAACAGAAGGGAAGAGCGTCGTCCTGGAGCCGCAAAGACCCAGGTCCAAATGCCACTCTCTGACCTGGACGCCCTGGAGCCTGGGCACGTGACAGACCACTCTGAGGTTCTGCAGTGCGGGGACCATCCTATACACCCCACCGGGGTGACTGTGGGAGTCCAGGAAATGTCTGGAAAGCTTAGCGCAGGGCCAAGTTTTGCTATGTTGTGACACATTGTAAAAGTATGTGATACCTCGTGGTGCGGGGATGCGTTGGGCTACGTTCCCAAGCTCTGATAACTCTCCTCCCCTCTCCCTAGCCTGTGAGGGTCCGGAGGGGGGCCCTCCCCGGCCAGCAGGAGAAAGGCCCAGGCTGTCAGAACTCGGGCCCTGTGCCAGCTGCCTGCAGATGGAAACTTCTGGGAGTCCTCGGACCCCAGAGAGCGATGTCTTCCAGCAGCCGCTTTGGGAAGCTCATTTGTGAGGCAACAGCGCCCCCTCGCGTCGGAGAGTGGTATTTCCTCTAGAACTTCGGGTTTCAGAGCACCTGCACCCCGAGATTAAGAGAGCGTGCTGAGTTCCTGCAAGGAGATAAAGGCGGCCTCGTGGTCATGGCCCCCATCCCTCTCACCCGTGCCTCGGGTTCTCGCCCCTGAACTCGGATGATGCAGAGGGACGGTGGAGGCAGAGGGAGGGTCTG
>NW_020173687.1:3691181-3691417 GCF_003031525.2 Neophocaena asiaeorientalis asiaeorientalis | reverse complement strand
TGCCTTCCCAGGGGCAGCCTGAACCCCAGCTGGCACTGACAACCCCCCACCAACACACACCCCAACCGTGGAAACGTGTGTGCTGTTTGCTTTGGAAAATTCCAGAGATCCAGGCTCTCCTGGGGTCTGTTTATGTGTCAGAGACTCCCCGGGTGATGTCTGAAGAACAGGAAAGACTGAGGTCCTCCCCCCACCCCGACCACCCTGGGCCAGCAGTGTTTTCAGTGGCCTCCTAG
>NW_020173687.1:3683049-3690750 GCF_003031525.2 Neophocaena asiaeorientalis asiaeorientalis | reverse complement strand
CTTGCTCCCCTATCCCCCCCCCAGCCGGCAGAGCCCCTCCAGCCACTTTGCTCTGACCCCTCACTCTCAAGCTCCCTGTGACTCCACGTGGAGTAGAGAAAGCGGTGACCTGAATTTTGTGAATGAAGGTGATGGTGGTCCAGTCTCTAGGGCCCCAAACGGGACCCATAAACATGCGAGAGGCAAAACCAATCATCACTCAGCACGCAGCTAGCACCTCCATCCTCACCCCATCCAGGCCCTGTCTGAAAACCCACTGGCCACTCACTACAGCCCGAGGGAGGTATTAACATCGTCTCTATCTCACAGTTTGGAAAACGGAGGTTCAGAGAGGGTGGGCAATTTGTCACCATCACACAGCAACTGGGATTGAATTTAAGCAGCGGGCTCTGAGTTCCAGCTCAAACCTCTGTGCTTTATGAAGATAATCACTGTTTCTCAAAGTGTCTATCAAAGGACTAGGCAGGGTGCTTTGAATACACTGTCTTTCCTAATCATCCCTGCAAGGAGGAGGGGGTTTCCTGCCCATTTTACAGATACAGAAACCGAGACACAGAGAAATGTGCGCCTCCGCTTGACGTGGCAGAGGTGGTTTTCAAACCGAGGCTCGATTGTCCTGTATCTTGTATGTAGCTGCAGCATGATACTCCTCTCTGTGGGCAGGTAACATCCATCCAGAAGTGAAAACCACACACGCTTGTGCAGGATCCGCATGTGCCATGGCACTTCCCATGCATCACCCAACGCTCACCAGGCTGTTTGCGCTTGGTTCATTTATTATCCCCACTTCACGGATGAGGAAATGGAGGATCAGAGGAGCTGAGAGCCTTTGCCAGAAGGTCCCACGGCGGGCGAGTAGCTGAGCCAGGACTGACGCTGCAGCTCCAGAGTCTGGGCTCTTAACCATCCCTCTTTGTGAGTTACCGGGATGGATGTGACCACACAATCTGGCCTGTTTAAGAATTGCTTCAGCCAGAAAACGTGTTCTGGACGCTTCTTCCTCCGGGATGGAGAAGGGGTGCTAAGCAGGTCCTACTTTCTCACTGGTCTCTGCTCTGAGAGAGGGGACCTGCTGGACCCATGACTGCCTGGGGCTGGGGTCCAGGGAAGTGATCAGCTTGGGGGAACTGGACCTAGAAAATCCAAGTGTATTCCTGCTGCCTTCCCCTGGCTGCTGGGAGCCAGGCCCATCTCTCTTCATACCTCTGTACCATTTGAATCTCAGCCTCCCACCCACTTCTCCAGTAGTACTCCCCCAAAGGACAGAGGCATTTTCATCGGTGGAGAGACCCCAGTGTTTTCTTGTCTGGTCAGCATCTTGTCCCCCTTCTGAAGGCAGCAACTCACCTCCCCCAGGAGAGGAGCTCTGCTCGGAGTCCTGGCCCATAGCGCTTGGATGGGGTTTATCCTTCTCCCTGCCTGACCCAAGGGGTGAGCACATGCCTCGGCCTGGCCAATCAGAGCCAGAAATAATTTGGTCAGTGATGGGCATGTGACCCAATCCAGCCAATGAGATCAGGTCGTGGAATTTTGCCGGGATTATTGAGAAAGTTGTGTTTTTCTTCTGCTGGGATTACAGCCTGGGATTGCTTTTCCACACGACTTGGGAAAGAAGCTGTGGCTGCCAGCCTTCCAAGTGTCCTCAGTGATTCTCACCTCCTGGGATTCCTGCCCTGAGGTAGTCTCCTTTTGCCTTGGTAATGCTGACTTGTGGTTCCAGTGGAAGATTGCACAAACAATGGAGTGTGACATCAAGGTTAGGTCATTAAAGACATTGCAGCCCCTCCTGGATCCCTTGGATCACTCACTCGTCAGCCATGTTGTGAGGACACTCAAGCAGGTCCACGTGGCAAGAGACAGTGGCCTCCTGCCTACAGCCATGGGAGTGCCCCATCTTGGAAACAGCTCCTCCAGCCCTGGTCCAGCCTTCAGATGACTGCAGCCCCAACCGATGTCTTGATTTCACCCTCGTGAGAGACCACAAAACACGACACAGCTTCTGAATTGCTGACCCCTGTGTGAGATAACAAATGTGTATTATTTTGGGCAGATAAATCCTGGGATAATTTGTTACACAGCAATAGTTAGCGAATATAGATGCAAACACAGAGGAATGCAGCGCTGAGAGATGGAGAATGTCAGATTCCTTATGACGTATTTTGACCACCTAGATCCAGCCATGCCTGAAGCCAGACCTTTCAATTTCTCAGTTAACGAGTCAGCCAATCCTTCTTTTGTTCAAGCCAGCGTGGACTAGATTCCCTTGTGACTGAAGAGCCCTCGTCAATATAGGAGTTTTAACAAAAATATATGCATTAGGAACCCAGGAAAAGGTCAACCGTCAGATCCCCTGGGCTGAAACCACAGGACAGAGTTTGGAAGTAGACACAGTGGGTGGTGGATGCTCTTCATACTTCCATCCATCAGAGCGCCCTCTGGCTTCTCCTTGGGTCTAAGCTGATCGGAGCCCCAGCGGGAGGCCAGCCAGATGCAGGTGGAGGAGGAAGAGGTCGGGTTTTATTCCCCCAGTGCCTCCATCACGTCTGAAGACCTGAGAGTACGGGAGGCTGTTTGTAGAGATGATGAAGGCATCAGGGCATCCTCCCCTACCCTCAAGTCTTCAGATTCCAGCAAGCACACCTTCCCTTTGCCCATCAGGCTGGGATGGCCGTGTCCCCCCACTGGCCCTGGGCATCATGCCATTCCTGTACCCACCCAGCCCACACCTGTCTCCAAGTCCCTCTACTGGCACAGTCTGTCTCCTGCCCGTACCCTGACAGATACCGCAGCAGATTGTCATTGTCATCCCTGTCTTGCGGAGGATTGAGCTAAGGCACAGAGAGGTGAAGTGACTGGCCCAGGGTCACACAGCAGCAAAGTGGCAGAGCTGAAATTTGAACTCAGTGGGTGAGTCCAGAGCTCGTGTTCTTGGGCCTTATTCTGAAGGTAACTCAGGAACACAGATTTAATCTGCCATTTGGAATGAGGGTCAGACAAACGCACAGAGCTGGGCCGGGGCGGGGAGACCTGGGGCCTGGAGTTGAGGCTGTTTGCGGAGATGATGGAGGTGGGGTGGGGAGGGAGAGAAGTGGACACAGCATTGATAGGATGTGCGGAGGGGAGGCCTCCAGGATGGTGCCTGAGTCTCTGTGGATGGCACCGTCCTCCCCGGGGATGGGTACAGGGTGGAGGAGAAGAGTGGCTCTGGCTCTGACACTATAAGGAAATCGTGGAGTCAGCCTGGCCTCAGCTCCCGGGAAACAGAGCGCAGAGCCCCTGGCCAAGGACCTTCTTCCTCCACCCCTCCGGCGGCCGCAGCTTGAGACTCAGCCCCCTTCCCACTTGAGCTGCCTCTTATCTGGAAAGCCGATCACTAGCCTGCCCTCCGCCTCCAAATGTACCTGGCTTTGCATGACACCGAAACACCATCAGTGGGGTCTCCACACGAGCCCTGCTGGAGCCTTCCTGGCTTCCGGCTAACCAAGCCTCACACGTGTTGAAAATAGCCTGTGTTGTTACCGCTGGCCCACAAGTCGATTTCACAGACATGGAGTCGGCTTCATCTCCCAGCACAGGTGAGAAGAGGCCGGATGCCCATTAAAAGAAACAACAGGGTGTCAGCGCGTGTGCAGTGGCCGGAACCACCGAGGAGGCCGGATCTGTGCTGCCGGAGCCCATCAAACGCTCACAATCACCCACCTCCCCAAGCCTCCAGGCCTGGGGTTCACCTGCACGGAAGAGCAGACGGGTCCCCACTCCCACATGCTGAGCCAGGCACTGCCCCAAGCCCTTCTCCTTGGCCGTCTCCCTGTCCTCTGGAAGCATCCAGGAACTGGGGTGGTGGCTCTCACATCCCCTCCCCACAGCTGAATACATGGAAGCTCGGGAGGTGGGGCTACCCCAGCCAGATGGCATCGAGAATGTTCCTTGAGTACCTACTGCGTGCGGGGACCACACGAGGAGCTTGTGTTACAACTGTGTCCAAGACAGAGGTGTTCCTGCCCACATGCCAGCAGGATACAAGACTACACCAAAACAACAAAGAAGAAAACATCCATGGAGTGTCAATGCTTTGGGGAAAAAAAGATAAAACAAGTCAATGTGATATTAAAAATCACCAGGAAGGAGGAGGGCTAAATGGCGGTGGGGGGGGCGGTGTGTGTCAAAGAAGGCCTGAGACCAAATGAGAGCAGCAGCTGGGAAAGGATCTGCAGGGGGAGGGGCGTCTCTCGAGAGGAGGCTAGAGCAGGTGCAAATGCCCTAGGGCAGGAACAGACCTTGCGGGTTCCCCGCCCTGGCCTTCCAGGCCACGTGGGAAGGGAGGGAAGCCACCTGCAGAGACCCAGAGAGAGCTGAGGGCCCGAAAAGCAACTCCAAAGCCAGCACCAGGGCTGTGGCCTCTGTTCCACCACGTGGTCCTGGTCTGAGCCAAGGGGCCGTCACTCAGGGCCGCTGTGTGGCCTTCTGCATGGGAGACACAGGCTCAGGAGCGGGCCTTGGACCAGGTGGAGCTGGCAAAGCCAGGAGGTGTTTGTGACATCTCCAGATGAAACGGTGACTAATGGCCTTTCCAGGCCCGGGGGACACAAGGCAGGCCCAGCACGGCAGATGTACCTGATGATGAGGGAATCGAGGCAGGTGGAGGCCCCAGAGCCCGTGCCTCTGCACCCACGACAGGCTGGGCCAGCGCACAGAGGATGCAGCGGGAAGGCGGCCGGACTTGCGCTCGGTCAGTCCACAGAGAGGCCGCCCGTCTGCGCCCCATTAACGACACAGCCTTGCTCTGTTGTTGTAGTAAACTCAACCGAAAAGTCATCTTTTTTTCCTTAAAATGAAGTTAGTAGTGTTTAAAGTCACTATATGTTGACTTGGGTTAGATCCCTTGGCACTAGTTTCTGTAACCCCAAGTTTGAGGGCCGAGCCCGCAAAGTGCCTGTGTCAGCCTGAGAGATGTGTGTGTCCGAAGAAGGGGGTCCCGAAAGGAGAATGGAGGTGCCGTTCCCTGCAGAAGGGGCCACAGGCTCCGTGGCAGCGCTTCCGGGCGTGCATCCTTTAGCATCACCTCGGGAGATTTTTACATCCAGATCCCCAGGCCGCGGGGCTCTCCAACTTGGCGGCACTTTGGAATCATGGGGGAGTTGGAACAAGGCAGACGGCGCTGCCACCCGGGGCTCTCCTGGTCCTGCTGTGGCCTGGGGATCTGGGTGTAAAAATCTCCCCAGGTGATGCTAATAGGCCTCCAAGTTGGTGAACTGCAGCCCTGCCTCCGAGAGAGGCGGGGAGGGTAAAAGTGCTTACAAATTCTGCTGTTCTCGTAATCGTAATAGCAATTACTACTACTGTTTGAGCGGAGAAAATTGGGGCTCGGAGAAGTCACCTGGTCCAGCCAATCTGGGCTGAGCACCTGGGTTTCTGTGATTCCAAAGCCCATGCCATGATGGAAGCTATTTTAGCTTAGCCAAAGGAAGAAAATGTGTATTATTTCTGTTCTAGCCCGTAATCAGCAATCACTTTACATTTTCTGTTTTCCAAGCAGTAGGCAGTTTGCAGGGTTAAAAGAATTGGGAGGGGAATTAGAAACTTTCTCCCTGAATTGTGCCCCAATTCCAGATTCTGGAGCAATTCAGTGGAGCCTGGAGTCTGTGAAGCAGTGTTGGAACAGAAAGTTCTGGACCTGGGGGCTGAGGGGACCCTGCCCTGCGTACAGCTGCAGAATTAGGGGCCTGGAGACAGGGACAGAGGCAGGAGCCTGACGGAGCTTTAATCTCTCCGAGGTGGCAGGTGAGCGCTCCTGGGTCAGGGAGGGAAGACCCTGGAAGCTTTCGGCCACGTGCAAGCCCTTGCATGATGAGCAGCAGCCTTGGGCTCTGACAGGCATGCGGGACGGGGCGGACGCTCAAGTCCGGGCTCCTGGAAGTGAGAGGTGGGGGCCCAGGACTCAGGAGTCGGTCCTGGAGGCTTAGTAACTAGCTTTCATTTATCCACCTTTTTACCTCTTGCCCCTGTCCCCTGTCATCTTATATCTGTGGTTGGGCATGCATCTAAGTCACAAGGAGAGCTTATCAAAACACAGATTGCTGGCCCCATCCCCGAGGTTCTGCTTTAGAAGATCCGGGGCGGGGGAGAACTTGCCGCTCTAACACATGCCCAGGTGATGCTGGTCCAGAGACCACATTTTGAAGACCGCTGCCTTGATTGACGTTCACAACAGGTTGTGAGGGACCGAGGACGGAAGTTCAGGGGCAAAGGCAACTTCCCAGAGGCCGTACAGCTAGAAACTAACAGAGGCGGGATTGGAACCCAGGCCCGGCTGATCCTGGGACCCAGTGAGCAGAGACAGGTACCATGCTTCCTACTCCCAGGTTCATCCTCAGACAGGGGTCCTGAGTCAAGGTAGCCTCTGAGGGGACAGGGCCTCAGACCTGACTGCACAGTGAACCCCCTGGCAAGCTTTGACATTTTTTGATGCCGGGGCTACCACCAGACCAATTCAGTCCAAACCCCTGGGGTGGCACTGGCTGGCAGGTGATCACGGTGCAGGCACACTGGAGACCTGGACTGCAGGAGGGGTGCAGGCAGCCGACCACCACCCAGCACAGGGCAGGTCTTGTGTGGTCAGCTGTGCCCTGGATGGGGCCCCGTGGGAGGCCAGGGCCCCATGGCGACCAGGGTGATAGAGGAAAGGGTGACTTGCCCAGATGGTGACAGTGGGCAGAGGTCCCGCTGGGGTTGTCAGATAAAATACGGAATTTCCAGGTAGATTTGAATTTCAAAGAAACAGCATTTTAGAAAATAGAAGTATGTCCCAAACATTACATGAAGCGATCTTCTAAAAAAACATTATTTGTTGTTTATCTGAAATTCAAATTGAGCTGGGTGTTCTGGACTTTTATTCGCTAAATGGGGCAGCTCTACACAGGACCCCACTCAGAGGAGGGGCCCCAGGCCTAGCAGGTAACTCTGCAAGGGCAGGGGTCCCAGTCCCCAGAACAGCACCCGGCTGTGGGTACTTCCCACCCGGGGTCAGAACTCAGCGGTGAGTGAATGAATGAATGAGTGAGCAAGCATATTCATTGATTTGATTCAGCGCCACGAGCACTGGCATACAGGCGGGGAAGGTGATGCTCTTGGTGTGATACCCAGGGCTCTGCTCAGCAGGGTGGGGACCACAGTGACAGGGCAGGTAAGCCCCCAGGTACATACAAAAGACACTCATTCTTAGGGATCCCTTCTCAAGCTCGGTGCCGGGGCGCTTACCTCGCTTACCCTAGTTCCAGCCCTGCTGAGACGATGTATTTCCTTCCAGCTTTCTCTGAGGCGTGGCACCTTGGGTTTATTTGGGGAAAGAGCCCTCCGGGGGAAGGGGAGGATTCTGGGCACTGGGGAGAGCGGAGACCCCCCTCACCCCTCTCCAGAGCCTCTAGCAAGGAACCCCTGGCCGACACTTTGATTTTGGCCTTGTGAGACCAAGCAGAGAACCCTGAGCCCACCCAGACTTCTTACCTATGGAAACAGTGAGAAAGTAAGGTCATACCTTGTGAAGTCCCTCAGACTGTGCTAATTTGTTCCAGCAGCAGAGAAAATTAATAAATGCTTCAATCTCTCCTGCCACGTCTCTCACTCCAGCCAGAGAAAGTTCTTGGGTTATATTTAGGGCTCATGGGATGACATTGGATCCACCCGGATAATTCAGGATAACCC
>NW_020173687.1:3680586-3682845 GCF_003031525.2 Neophocaena asiaeorientalis asiaeorientalis | reverse complement strand
CCATTTCAAGACCTGTCACCTCAATCACATCTGAAAAGCCCCTTTTGCCGGGTCACCCAGCGTATCCACAGGTCTCAGAGATTAGGCTGTGGCCATCCTCGGGGCCATCCTGCAGGACATGAGCCTACACAGCACAGTGTAGAAATCTTCGTGCACAACTCAGTGAATGTGTCCACGCTGACACACGCACCGCTGCCCAGATCAGCATATACACCTGCCCGGGGTCCCAGCAGGCTCCCCTCGCCCTCGCCTATTCCTCTCTACTCCTCCCACCCACAAAGGCACCCACTATTCTAAACTGTATTAACTTTTTGAAATTTTTTTAACACGGAATCATCTTGTCTGCACCTTTGTCTCTCTTTTCTTCCACTTAACATTATGTCTGAGATGCATCCATATTACTGCGTGTAGCAGCCATTCGTTATTTTTCATTGCTGTGTAATATTCCATCGCACGAATAAACCAAAATGTATCCATTCTGCATGGACAGTGGGGTTGTTGTGGATCTGAGGCCCTTGTGAAGCGTGCAGACACAAACATTCTTTGTTACAAAGAGTTTGAAGGTGACTTCTGTTGAGTGTCGTGTGAGCTGGCGGTACACGGGCCCGAGGGCTGAGAACGCAGCCCTGTCTCGGATTGCTTGCATCCTAGTGTTTGCCTTTCTGCTCAGTAACTGCGTGGCCTTGGGTTGTCATATGCCTTCTCTGTGCCTGTTTCTCTTTATAGAAGATAATAATACTCCCCACTTCAGAGGTGAGGGTAAATCAGTTGAGTGCCAACTGTAAAGGCTCATTGGCTATGATTAGTTGGAGACCCAGCAGGAAAACAGAACTGAAAACAGGTGGGGAACGAAAAACAGGGAGGAAAGAACAAGGGTAGGGACCCACGGTGGGCTCAGGAGTGGGTCTCGTGCTTGCTGTCCCCTCCTGGTGCAGCACCTGGGGCCCCCTGCAGGTGGGGCTGGGTCACCACAGACCTTGGTGGAAAAGTCAGTTGCGTGCTCCCTGGTGGCCACTAGAGGGCAGTTTCATGCGTTCCAAAGCTTCTTAGGCTCCCAAAGAAAAAAGCAAAACAGTTGTAATTACTCATTTTCCTGATTTTTTCCTAACGCTGCTATTGTCTGAGTTCCGTGTCATGCCGGAGGCTGTGTCGCCCTTTCTATACACCTCTTACTGATTCTCTTCCCTTTGGACCCCTGCATAGTGGAACTGTGTCCCCAAGGAGCACCCCCAGAGAATTCAGCTGTGTTGTGTCTTTCACTGCAGCCCAGATGTGTGTGTCAGGGTGTGTGTGTGTGTGTGTGTGTGTGTGTGTGTGTGTGTGTGTGCGCGCGCACAGGAAGTGCCCATGAGTGCTTAGATACAAGGGCTGGTATGAGGCCGGCCCCCTGCACTGTGATGGTGGTGCTGGCCGCCCCAGGAAGTGAGCAGAATCCCTCCACTAGCTGTGGGACCCCATGGAAACCCACCATCTTTGGGGCCTGTGTGTCCTCAGTCAAGTCAGAGTCACACACAATCCCCTTCAGTGTGAGCCATTCACAGAGCGCCTGCCTGACCCGTGATAGGGGCTCTGTTAATGGGAGCTGATTCTAATCAGATCACCATTGTTAGGTGTGTATTCATACCTTCCCCCGGCAAAGGAGGCTCACAATGGCCCCTCAATCAGAGCCATGGGGCAGAGGTTCAGAGTGGGTGAGAGAGTTGAACTAGAGAAATTGACCCGGGAGTGGGCCCAGGCGGGGCTGGGCGGGCCCAAGTTGGGCTCCAAAACCTCAGGGACCCCTGACCATGTGCCTGGGTCTATGTGACAACCTGGGGCATCTTGTAATGTGACAGTGTGAAAATAAAAGATTTTATATTTTTTAATTTTATATTTTTAAAAGTTTTACTGTATTAGAAAGTAAAAGGTAAATTTCCCATGAATTTTGTTTATTTATTTTAATAAATTTATTTTACTTATTTAGTTATTTATTTTTGGCTGCTCTGGGTCTTTGTTGCTGCACATGGGCTTTCTCTAGTTGCCGTGAGCGGGGGCTACTCTTTATTGAGCGGGCTTCTCACTGCGGTGGCTTCTCTTGTTGCAGAGCGTGGGCTCTAGGTGCACGGGCTTTAGTAGTTGTGGCTCGTGGGCTCTAGAGCGCAGGCTCAGTAGTTGTGGCGTACGGGCTTAGTTGCTCTGCAGCATGTGGGATCTTCGCAGACCAGGGCTTGATCCCGTGTCCCCTGCATTGGCAGGCGGATTCTTAACCACTGCACCACC
>NW_020173687.1:3635951-3680483 GCF_003031525.2 Neophocaena asiaeorientalis asiaeorientalis | reverse complement strand
CTCAGTAGTTGTGGCTCGTGGACTCTAGAGCTCAGGCTCAGTAGTTGTAGTGCACAGACTCAGTAGTTGTGGCACACAGGCTCAGTAGTTGTGGCTCTCAGGCTCAGTAGTTGTGGCACACGGGCTCAGTAGTTGCGGCGCAGGGCTTAGTTGCTCCGCGCGGTATGTGGGCTCTTCCTGGACCAGGGCTCAAACCTGTGTCCCCTGCGCTGGCAGGCGATTCCTAACCACTGCGCCACCAGGGAAGCCCTCCCATAAATTTTAATAGAAATTCCCCAGAAATGTGATAGACAAAGCAAATGAATTCAGGGTAGTTGAGGCACTGCCTCCCACCCCTTGTCTTGAGCAGAGGCTCAGCCCGGCCCCCAGGGCCCACCCAGCCAAGGGAGTCTGGACCCCGGGCTGCAATCCTCCCAGCAGCCACTAGAGGGACACTTGGCCGCTCCCAGTGTCCAGGAGGCAAAAGGAAACCTTTGCTCAGGTGTAGAACCTGATTATGTCTTACTGTAATAATACTTTTCTACCTCCTACCCTCTCTCCTCGGATTGACCAGTCTGAGCACCATTTCTTGAGCTTGGTTCCTTCCAAGTCCCTGCTGCAGCATCAAATCTCCTGTGAATGTGTTCAGAGAACAGCCACCTGCCTGCAGGAGTCGGCAATGAGCCTACCTGAGTGCACCTCGGGCTTAAATGCTGAGTTTCTGGGGTACATGCTGTCCTGCAGAGTCTAGATATGGCCCGAGTGAGCATGGCCCTTGGGGCAGCCAGAGACATGCCTTTGGGGATTGCCATCCAGGCTCAGGGCATAGCCCCATCTTCCCTTTGAAATAGCCAGACTTTTTTTTTACATCTTTATTGGAGTATAATTGCTTTACAATGGTGTGTTAGTTTCTGCTGTATAACAAAGTGAATCAGCTGTACGTATACATATGTTCCCATATCTCTTCACTCTTACATCTCCCTCCCACCCACCCTGCCTATCCCACCCCTCCAGGCGGTCACAAAGCACCGAGTTGATCTCCCTGTGTTATGCGGCTGCTTCCCACTAGCTATCTACCTTACGTTTGGTAGTGTATATATGTCCATGCCTCTCTCTCCCTTTGTCACAGCTTACCCTTCCCCCTCCCCATATCCTCAAGTCCATTCTCTAGTAGGTCTGTGTCTTTATTCCTGTCTTACCCCTAGGTTCTTCATGACATTTTTTTTCTTAAATTCCATATATATGTGTTAGCATACGGTATTTGTCTCTCTCTTTCTGACTTACTTCACTCTGTATGACAGACCCTAGGTCCTGTTACTCAACCATAAAAAGAAATGAAATTGAGCTATTTGTAATGAGGTGGATGGACCTAGAGCCAGACTCTTTAGTGGCCCCCTCCCTGCCCACAGAAAGTCTCTTTGTCTTTTCCTGTAAGTGCCTTATGGGATGTTCTGACTTTGCCTTCCGTTTATCCTCCCAAGTACACACCCTGCTCCCAGCCACACATCTTTTCGATTAGGCCTGTTCTGACACAAAAGTCTTCCCACCTCCACATTTTAAATCAGTTTATATACAATGAAAATCATCCATTGAAAGTATACAGTCCAACAAGTTTTAGCAAATATATACACCTGTGTAACCATGACAACGGTCCTGACATACAAACATTCCCTCTCTTCCAAAATGTCCCTTCTTGCCCCTTTTTGTCACTATGGATAATTTTACTTTTTCTTGATTTTTCACATAAATGAAATTGTACGGACCTTCTGGTGTGCAACTTCTTTCAAGGTGTTCTGAGATCCATTCCTATTTTGAGTAACAACAGTAGTTGTTCTTACTGTCACGTTCTATTGTATGGATTATGACTCTCTATTCACCTGTCGGGGGACATCTGAGCTGTTTCCAGTTGGGGCTATTATGAAGGAAATTGCCATGAGCATTTGTGTGTTTGTCTTTCTTTTATCCATTTTTCATTTATGGCCAGTGTTTTTTATATCAGATCTAGGATCTATGCTAAGATGGTAAAGATTTTCTCCTGTTTCTTTAGATGCATGGTAATAGCAGATTTCATAGTTAGGTCTCTGGTCAAGTTTGAGCTAATTGTTGTGTATATTGTATGGTAAGGATCAAAGATAGTTTTTCTAGTACAGATATTCAGGGTTTTTTCCAGCTCCAGTGTTTGAAAAAACTGTCCTTTCCCATGGTATTCCCTTTGCACCATATGGAAAGTCACTTGACCATGTATGTGAGGGTCTATTTCTGAACTTGCTCTTCTGTTCCATTGATCTGTTTGTCTATCTTAATGCAAAACCTCACTGTTTGTTAATGGCTTTATAAAAAGTAATGAAGTCAGGCAGTGTAAGCCCGCCAACTTTGTTTTTCTGTTTCAAAGTTGTTTTCATCATTCCTACATAAATTTTGTATTTCTACATACATTTTAGAATCAGCCTGTTAAATTTATCAGAAAAACCTACTGGGATTTTGATTGAGGTTGCTGTGAATCTACAGATAAATATCAGGTCTTCCAATCTATGAACATGGTATATCTCTTTATGTCTTGAGGTCCTTTTAAATTTCTCTCAGCAAGGTTTTGAAGTTTTCATTGTATTGATCCTGAATCCATGTTTTTAAATTTATCACTAAGTATTTTGTGGTTTTTGAGCCATTGAAAATATTTGTCAATTTCTTTTTCCAATTGTTGACTAGTATTTAGAAATACAGTTGGGTTTGTATATTAATTCAAAGCAATCCCAATAAAAAATTTCAGCAGACTTTTTGGTAAAACTTTGCAACTATGGTAAAGTCATTCATTAGTTACTACAACTAATATAGAGCTTTGTAAAAATAGAGTTTTTTTGGTTCCTTGGAATTTTCTAACACACATCATCATGTTATCTTTGTGGAATGGTTTTCAATTTTGAATTCAATTTCTTAATTGATATAGAGCTATTTTGTTTTTCTACTTCCTTTTAAGTCCATTTTGATACATTTTGTCTTTCAAGGAATTCAATCATTTCATCTAATTTGTCAAACTTATGGACATAAAGTTTGTCATTGTCTCTTTTATCCTTTGAATGACTATAACATCTGTGGTACTCTCTCTCTCTTTTTAACAGCTTTATTGAGGTATAATTGATATACAACAAATGGCACATCTATTTCATATGTACAATTTGATGAGTCTGGGCATATGCAAACACCTGTGGTACTATCACCACAATCAAGGTATAGACATATCAACACCTCCCAAAGTTTCCTTGTGTCCCTTAATGTTTTATTTGTGTGTGTATGTGTGTGTGTGTAAGAACATTTAACATGAGGTCTACCCTCTTAACAAATTTTGAAGTGTTCAGTACTGTATTTTGTCTCTTATTTCATTCCTGGTATTGGTAATTTGTGTCTTGTCTCTTTTTCTTGATCAGTCTAACTAAAGGTTTAGCAATTTTATGGATCTTTTGAAAGACCTAGTTTTTGGTTTAATTCACTTTTCTGTATTGATTTTAGGTTTTCTTTTTTTCTTAACTTCCACTCTTACTGTTATTATTTCCTTCTATCTACTTTCTTTGAGTTTAACTTAATTTTTTTAATTGTAAAATGGCACAACATAAAATTTACCATTTTACCCATTTTAAATGTATATTTCTATGCTATTAGAACTATATGGCATTAGAACTGTAGGCTTTTAAGTGGATAGTCTATTTCATTAAGTACCACATTGTTGGGCAACCATGACCACTGTCTATTTCCAGAACTTTTTCATCTTCACAAACTGAAACTCTGTCCCCATTAAACAATACCTCCCCCATTTCCCCTCCCCCAGCCCCTGGCAGCCACCAGTCTACTTTCTGTCTCTATGAACTTGACTCCTCTAGGTATCTCATATAAGTATAATCATACAGTATTTGTCCTTTTGTGCCTGGCTTATTTAATTTAGCATAATGTTCTCAAGGCTCATCCATATTGGAGCATATGTCAGAACTTCCTTCCTTTTAAAGGTGGAATAATATTCCAAAGCATGTATATGCCACCTTTGTGTATCCATTCATTCATCCGTGGACAGGTGGGTTGCTTCCCCCTTTTGGCTGTTGTGAATAAAGCTGCTACGAACGTGGACGTACAAATATCTCTTTGAGACCTTGCTTTCACTTCTTTTGGGTATACACCCCGAAGTGAAATTTCTGGATCGTATGATAATTCTATGTTTATATTAAGGAATTACCATATTAGTTTCCACAGAGACTGCATTCCCATCAGCAATGCACAAAGATTCCAACTTCTTCGCATCCTCACCAACACTTATTTTGTTTGTTTGTTTTTGATAAGAGCCACCCTGATGGGTGTAAAGTGATATCTCATTGTCATGGGTTTAATTGAATTTTAATTTTGTGTGTGTGTGTGTGGTATGCGGGACTCTCACTGTTGTGGCCTCTCCCATCGCGGAGCACAGGCTCCGGACGCGCAGGCTCAGCGGCCACGGCTCACGGGGCCAGCTGCTCCGCGGCATATGGGATCTTCCCGGACCGGGGCACGAACCCGTGTCCCCTGCATCGGCAGGTGGACTCTCAACCACTGCGCCACCGGGGAAGCCCTAATTTTAATTTTTATAGCTGGAAGATTAGAATAATATTCTTCACCATGATACTCTGCAACTCAATTTTGTTAAGATTTCATTTCACTAAAGGTTCGGAAAACAATCTTTATCTTGTATCCTCGAATACAAACCTTAAATGTATTTTAAGGGAATACAAGGTACTTCATGAAGAAACTGTGAAAGTAGTTGCCAGGGGCTGGGGAGTGGGTGTAAGAACTTTCAGCTGTAAGATGACGAAGGTCTGAGGATCTAATGTACAACGTGGTGACTAGTTGATAACTCTGTTATAACTGAAATATCCTAAGAGTGTAGAACTTAAACGTTCTCACACACACACACAAAGATAAACATATGCTGTGATGGATGTTAATTAACTCGATAGGAGGAATCCTTTCAGAGCGTATAGGTATACCAAAGCATCACCACGTACCCTTTAAACAGCTTACAATTTCATTTGTCAATTACACTTCAATTGTCAAACCCCATTAGGCTGCTTTCTCTAGCTTCCTACAAGAGCTGCTTAGGAAAGGCTCTTCAGAAATGTCCAGGAATTTCGTAAACTGCTGACTAACAATAAAAATTTAAAATGTCACGCTTATAATTAAACTATATAAAAAACAAAGGAAACAATTGCTTTAAAACCATCGTTTACTTTTTGGCTACATTTTATGATGCTCTGTGTTTGTGGGTTATTTGTGTCTGTTGCACCTGTTCGGTAGAAACACTGTGTGAAGGTGCGCATCTCTGCTCAGCTCTGTGTCAGCAACGTTAGTTTATAGCTTGAAATCATCTATGGTGGGACTATTTACACTATGGAAATCAGCCCTTGTTATATAGTTCTGTTGATTGTCTAGACTTAAGCAAGTGATGGGCAAATGTTAATAATGCAAATTAACGTCAAATCTGTGCCTTGTCTATAGCTCTTGTATTGTGAATGGCACAAAAATGTGGAGGAAATATTCTATCGGTATTTGAAAACTATTATCTCATTCAGTGAGGAAGTTATTCCCATCACTGTTGAGTGAGTGAAGTTTTGACATCTGTCTTTCTTATTTCACTTTTGGATTACTCGTTAACGTAAATGAAAACATCAACCAACCTTCAGGTCGGAACTATAGCTGTTTGTCAATGATGCGAGCCAGGCTCTTTGCTGAATCAGATCTCAATCAAGCATTCCTTCACCGCCTGCTAACCTGCCTCTTTTGTTGGCAATCGAATTTTGAAAGCTGATGATGGATTTTGCAAGAAATCCAAGTTATACTGAAGTTAGAGTTGTATGGAATTTACAATAGAGCCTTGTAACTTATCATTTGTGGGTTGTTTGCTACACACCCTTTATGTCAGTAAAATTTATAACAAACATAAACATATGTACGTACACATGTGCACCTATTTTTCTTTTCTGGAAAGCCAGTTGTTAAGCATTGGCCAGCATGTTACGGGTCCTGCCCCGCTCCAGAGCCCACAGACAGCCATCCCTTCTGGTGATTCTAGAAAGGTGTAGAAACTTGGACGAGCACAGCTCCGAGACCCGGGGGTGCCCTTGAAGGACAATGGCTGCCTTTCTCAATCAGCCTCGACTAATGGGAAGTCCTTGGGGGTCTAAGATGACCAGTGTGCCTCGGGCTTTTCTGATTTTAGCTTGGAATGTCCCATGTCCTTTGTGTTTGTTTCCTACAACTACTGTAACTAGTTGCACACTTAGTGACTTCCAACACCACAAATGTATTCCTTTAGCATTCCGGAGATCACAGATCCTCAAATCAGTCTCACAGAGCTAAAATCATAGTTTCAGCGGCGCTGCATTCCTTCTGGAGGCTTTAGGGGAGAATTCATTCTTGCCTTTCAAGCTTTCGGAACTGCCTTCGTGCCGTATCTCTTGGCCCTTCTCCCATCTTCAGAGCATCTTCCACGCTCTCTTTCTCTCTCTCTGACTCGGTCCCTCCTGCCTCCCTCTCCCAGGAACATCCGTCATTCCTTTGGGCCACCTGAATAACCTGGGAGAGTCTCCCCATCTCAAGATCATTAACTCAATCACGTTTGCAAAGTCCCTTTTGCCATATAAGGTAACAGAGTCACAAATTCCAGGGATTAGGATGTGGACATTTGGGGGAGCCCTTATTCAGCCACCTTCCCCCAGGAAACCCCCCAATTCTGGATAAACCAGTACGGTTGGCCATCTGTCAGGCCATCTCCCCACCAGCCCCCCATCCCCTCTATTCTGTCACAGCCATCTTCCCCGTGGGCCCGGATGCAGGATGTAGCCCACCTCCCTGCTCCCTGGATAGCCCGGAGCCCTGGATCCCAGGAGACAAGTGGGGACAAACGATTTACCACCCAAACCTGGGCGACGCCTGTGTCTTTCCAGCCTGGATATGGCCAGAATGACTCATTTCCACCTGGCGATGTGACCTTGTGAAAATTAATTAACCTTTTGGGGCCATGATGGCCTCAGTCAAATAAGAGTAATAAACCTTCACCTTTCCGTTGGTGTGGGATAGAGTAGGGGAGGGTGTGATGTCCCTCGCGAGAGACCTGCAGCCTCCAGAACATGGGGCTTGTATTTTAATCAAATCCCCATGGTTATGGGCTTATTCACACACTCCTTTCCTTTCAGAAAGGGCTCCTTGGGCTGACAGTGGCACATAAATTAGAGCGGCAGGGCCAGGACTGTGGTTTGGAGCAGAAGGAAAGGGGCTGCCCAGGGAAGGAGCACAGGGCCAGGACAGGAAACAGGCGTGGCGTGGGGCTGGCACCCAGGAGGTCCTGTTGGTCCCCACTTGTCCCCAGGGGCTTGGGCCACATGCTGGGCTCTGAGCCTGCACCGCCTGGGTCCCCATCTCTGTGTCCACGTGCTGGAGGTCACGTAAAGCCGCAGGACAGACCCAGGCACCTTTTCATTAAGAGCCTGGATGCGAAAGATCTGTTTATATTGACAGGTGCCACCTTGTGGACATCAGGCTTCATGACTTAAGCCAGTCACAAAAAGACAAATCCTGTATGATTCCGCTTACAGGGGGTGCCAAGAGGAGTCAGATTCATAGAAAGTAGAAGGGTGCTTGTCAGGGGCCAGAGGGAGGGGGAAACGAAGGATTATTGTCTGGTGGGGACGGAGTTTCAGTTTGGGAAGATGAAAAAGTTCTGCATGATGGTGGTGATGGCTCACAGCAATGTGAATGCATGTAATGCCATTGAGCTGTACCCTTATCATGGTTAAAATGGTAAATTTTTTTTTTTTTTTTTTTGCGGTACGCGGGCCTCTCACTGCCGCGGCCTCTCCCGTTGCGGAGCACAGGCTCCGGACGTGCAGGCTCAGCGGCCATGGCTCACCGGCCCAGCCGCTCCGCGGCATGTGGGATCTTCCCTGACCGGGGCACGAACCCGTGTCCCCTGCGTCGGCAGGTGGACTCCCAACCACTGCGCCACCAGGGAAGCCCCTTGCATCAGTTTTAATAATGTATGGCTATTTAAAAAAATTTGTCCATTATCAAAATTTTCAAGCTTCTTGGCATAAAGTTTTTTATAACATTCTCTCATCTTCTTAATGTCGACAACAAAAATGTCCTATTTTTCATTCCTGATGTTGGATATTTGTGCTTTCACTTTTCCTCTCCCTCTCTCTCTTCCCTGTGTTGTTTTTTTATTTGAATCAATGAATGAATGGATTTTTTCCCCTCTGCTCTTATTTTCACCTCTACTACTTCTCAGTTATATGTCTGAGGGTAGTTTACATAAATTCTTTGGGCACATGGATCAGTGCTGTAAAACGTGGGCAGTAATTTCTACCTGAGAACACTGTCTTGAGAATGTGATAGAGTGGAGGGACCAGCCCAGAACAGTGCTGTCAGGAAAGCTAAGCCATTATTGTTTCAAAGCTGGCTTTAAATGGTCATACAGAAGTATAAAATAGAGCGACAAAAAAATTAGAAGTAGGTAATAAAGAAAATTTAAAATGAGGCAAACTAGGAATGAGAAATGTATACTTGCTAGAAGGGACCACTGATTTGTTTCTAAACACATTCTTGTCAAGCTGGGGGTTGTCCTGCAAGGAACACTGACCAAGTGCCAAGGGCTGGGGAAGCCGCGGGATGAGGTACATCTTCCGAGAACACCGGGATCCTAACAGTTACGCACCATGCTCACTCCGTCCAGCACAATTCCACGTATGTTACATGGATTATGTCTTTCCATCCTAACAGCGGTCCTGTGATATAGATCCAACTATCATTCTTATATTACCAATGTGGCTAGACTGAGACACAATGAAGTTAAGGGTCTTTCCTTAAGGCTTTAAACGTAGAACTAATGAAAGGCAGAGCTACGATTTGGTACCCTGACACGCATCTCCCTGACCAGTGCTTTTAACCTGTACATACCCTGCTGCCTTATGTCTACTGAGAATTTATTTTATATGAAATCTTATAAAAAACACATTTTCGGGCTTCCCTGGTGGCACAGTGGTTGGGAGTCCGCCTGCCGATGCGGAGGACGCAGGTTCGTGCCCTGGTCCCGGAAGATCCCACGTGCCGCGGAGCGGCTGGGCCAGTGAGCCATGGCCGCTGAGCCTGCGCGTCCGGAGCCTGCGCTCCGCAACGGGAGAGGCCACAGCAGTGAGAGGCCCGCGTACCGCAGAAAAAAACAAACAAAAAACCCCACATTTTCCATTTAAAGAAAAACAGTTGTATTGTTTAGTGGAATACAAACTTTGAATGCATTTTGAAGAAATCACGAAAATATCGTGACTTTGCATCCCTCCCCCCGCCCCCACCGCCGTGTCAAGTTCCCCCAGCCCATCCCAGACCTCCTGGGGGAACTTGGTTTCTCCACCTTGTGCCTCTGGGACACGCTGGTAGAGGATCTGGAAATGCAAAGCTGTCCATTTTCTTTCAGTCATTATGGTGAAATTTGATCAGTTCCATCAGTATTTCTGAAACTTGAGCCAATTTTCTTTCAGAGGCAAAGAAGTTGCATAGAGCTTTCAATGTGTTTGAAGACCCCAGGCTGAAATCTGCTGATTTAAGAATCTCAAGTTTTGGAGGATGCAAAATGCCTTTCAATTGTAAATAAACTATTCAACAGAGCAGATTTCTTTCAACTTGTTAAAAACAAAAAGAAACTGTTAAAAGATTACTGCTGAAAAGAAACCAGAAAATGACACAGGATGTTTTGGAATGCCCCGTAGGGCGCACAGCTCCAGGGTCTGCGAAACACTGAGACACAGTGCTGACCGTGCCCTTCAGAGTAAAGCAAATCTGATGCTCAAGAAGAATAAATACAGTGGCCCTCGTCAAGGTTGATGGTGTTAATCCAACCTCTTCCCTGGCGATTCCTTTGGCTGAGTTGATTGGATGCTGTGAGTCTATTTAGATCAGCGTCGCTACTGAAGGTGGAAGGGCTGCCACCCCCTCCTCACCTGCTCTTGGCAGACATCACTAATCAATCACACCCCAGCTCGCCGCAGGCCTGAGGAAACCCACCATCCTCTGTCGTGTGCTCCCTGTAGACGGAGCCTGCTGTTCTCTCTCCCTACCTGATGGACACAGATTTCTACCCTGGTCCCTGTCTGACGGCTGGCAAGATTGTCTGGATCAAGTTCAACTCCACCAGCCACATGACCTCATGTAAATGAATTAAGCTTTCTGATGTCTGGGTTCTCTCTCAAATGAGGATGGACAACCCCAGTGAGTTCTGGGGGCTCAGTGAGAAGCCCTCGCACTCTTCCTGCACCTGACAGGTTCCCCAAGAATGGGAGCTCCTGGTGTAAAGGGGGTGGGGGCCTGGAAGCTCACCATGGACGTGAACTCGAAACGTGGCCCCAGGGGGAGTTAGGAACACAGATCACACCCCCCAGCCACCCCACCATCTCAGGGCAGGTCCCTGCCACAGGGAGGAGGGTCACCTGGGCTGTGAGCCTGTGCTTTGAGGACAAAGACCTCTTACCCTTGGGTTACTTGGCCCAGGGCTGGGGTGGTATAAAGCCCCAGGACAACGCTGGTACCTCTTCTAACTTGAAACTCTGAAGATTAAAAAAATGCCATTATTTTATACCCAAAGAAACATGCCCATATTTGGGCGTAAAAGCTGAAATTTCCATTCATTTTAAAGCTCAAGGGGAAGAATGAAGGAAACTGAATGCTTTCGTGCTATCACTCCAGAACCCGGCAGTGGAGACGCTGAATTCTACTTGTTCAACTCGGGAGGACTTCGATGGGAAAACTGGTGAAGCTTCGCTCTAGTCCTTCTTGCAGCCTTTAGAAACATAATCACGTCCAGGATTCACAGCACCCGGGGATGCAAAGCACAGCGATCACACGGAAACCTGACTGTTCGGGATGGTTTTGATATGAGAATTGCTGCCGGTTTCCTCCCCCTTGTCCTCCCGTCAGTTGGGTGCCAGCGCCCTGCTTCCTCCCTCCCGGATTCCATGCTTCTGTGAGGTGGGGTCTCCTGGTTTCTGGTGCCAGAGGGGGCCGACTTCCACCTGTGTCCTGCAAAAGCTGGCTGCCTGGCAGGCGCCCGTGAGCTGGGTTTGGAGACACGCTCGTGCTGAGTTTCGCCCCCGCAGAGCCCAGCTGATGTGGACAAGGGGGCCGAACGTGGAACGGTCCACAGGTTGTCAGGTCGGGCCGGAGTGAGGGAATGGCTCCCACTCCTGGACCAGACAGCCAGCATTGCCCCCCTTCCCTGTGAGCCAGAAGAACACATCTTATGTCAATACCCTGCTCCCGGCAGCCGTCACCAGGGGCCACAGCCACAGGCACCATGCCTCCCCCTCACGAGGGGAGTGATTTGCCAATCCAGGCATGCCCATCCGTCCATGAACTGAAATTGGACCCAGGGAGGCTCCAACTCAGGACCACTGCCTTCACCCAAATATTCGGTCAGGGGAAGTCATTTTATTCCCCTGGAAATCTGGATGAAACCCAAAGTGAGCCTAGTCCTGGGGCGTCCCTGTGCTGGGGACCATGGGCCAGACTGGCCTCGTCCCAGCAGCTGCTGGGATGCACGGGGACATCACTTAACCCGTCCCTAGCTTGCAGGGGCTTAGGGACCCGGCTCAAAGCAAACCCCTACCCTGAGGGAGGCAGCTCCAGGTCTTCAAACCCCTGCCCACTCAGAGGCTCCTGCGGAGGGGCCCTGGGGTGCTCTCCGTGTCTGCGCCCGCCTCTTCCTCTCACTTCCCTCAGTCCGGCCCCGCCTCACTTCACACCCGGCTCTGGACCCGCCTCCAGCTCATCTGAACAGCGCTATCCTTTGCCTCCTCTTCAGCCCCACGTGGGGCCTGGGTTAGGAGTGGGGATACGTCAGCCAACCGCACAGACACACAAACCCCTTCCTCCGCTTCTGCCCCGGGCTCACCCCCCGCTCAGCCCGGCAGCCCCGCCAACTGGGCTGATTTCTCGGGGCGGGGCTCCTACCTCCCCGAACATTTAACCACGTGACTTCGTGTTCCGGGGAAAACAGTGCCTTTCCCTCCGTGCTGAGGACGGCTGACCTTCGCTGTTGGACCTCCTGCCTCTCTGACACTCTTCTGGAGTTACCTGCTTCCACCCACCCAGCGGTCCCTCGTCCTCATCGTACCCAAGGGGGGCTGACGCTCAGTGACCAAGGCACCGGCTCCGGCCTCGAAGCCAGGCCCCCCCAGCGTCCCCCAGACTGCAGCCCTTCAGTGTCTGGGTGGAAATTTTGTTCAAGGATTTAAAGAAATTCTTTTCACGTGAGTGCAAATACAGTTGTAACATTGTGTAGAACACCAGATTCGAATGCATTTTCCCTTGGGAGAACAAAAGTCTTCCCAAGGGAAAGGGAATGAGTGTTTGCATTCAGAGCCCTTCGGTCTCTCCTCCGCCCTCCCCACCTGCCATGTCCTCACCAGCGGGGACCCTTTGGCCACCTCTGACCCAGGGAGTCTTGGGGGAAGAACTGGGAAAGGGCCGCCTCAGCTCTGCCTGCTGGAGAAGTTAGGATGAAAATAAAGCCCAGGGGTGTCCCAGGCAATCAGGGGCCAGGCGCTGTCCCAGCTCTGGGTGCTGAAATCCCACAAGGCACAAGACAGCACCCACATAAGTATCTACCCCAAATGTCAAGGTGGTCAAGATTGAGAAGCAGCCCTGCACTGAAAGCTTTACGTATTGTATAAGGTTCCTGCAGCTGCCGTAACAAACATCACAAACCGGTGGGAGTGGGGTGCTAGGGGGCCCTTAACACAACAGAAATTGATCCTCTCACGGCTCTGGAGGCCTGAGGTCTGGAACCCCAGTGTCAGCAGGGCTTCATCCCTCTGCAGGTTGGAAGGCAGAATCTGCTCCTTGCCTCTCAGTTCCTGGTGGTTGCAGATTACCTGGGCTTGTGGCCCCATCGTCAAGCCCATCTTCAAGGCCAGCATCCTCAGATCACTCCCTGCTCTGTCTCTGCATCACCTTCTCCTCTGCGTGCACCGAAATTCCCCCTGCCTCCTCCTTATAAGGACATATGTGGCTGCGTTCAGGTCCCACCTGGATCATCCAGGGGAATCTCCCCATCTCAGGATTCTCAACTTAATCACATCTGCGAATAGGCTGTTTTCCGTGTGAGGTCACATTCACAGGCGCCCAGGATTAGGACGTGGGTGTATATGGAGGGCTGTTATTCAGCCAATCACACATATATTAATAAATTCGATCCTCACAAGCACACTAGGAGACAGGCTACTGCTTGGTTTTTGTTTTTGTTTTTTTCCCACACAGCATGTGGGATTTTAGTTGCCCGACCAGGGATCGAACCCGCACCCCCTGCATTGGAAGCATGGAGTCTTAACCACCGGACTCCCAGGGAAGTCCCGTGACAGGCCACTGTTAATAGCCCCACTTGACAGATGGGACAACTGAGGCATAGAAAGATTAAGGAACGCACTGAGGGACGGAGCAGGGACTGATCCAGGCCACCCACCCCAAAACCCATCTTCTTGGCCACTACCAAGGTGCTTCTCCAGCCCTAAACCACCTCAAGGAAACCCACAGGTGACACCTGAACGCCTCAGATCTGAGAAACTTAACCTCCAAAGAAAATAACCCTTAAAATCCTCAGGACATATCAGAAGACTCCAGTTTTTAAAACCTCCATTTAAGAAGCAAAAGTATTAAATCGTGAAGGATATCTTTCCATTGGGATTTTGCAGGGTAATTTTGCTTTTATGTTTGGTAAGATAATTTAAAACAGCGCTGATACAGATTTTTTTAATGTGTGATTTGTTGGGAATTTTCCCCCAGAATACTATGCATACCGCCACGGGTCTAAAGATGTATTTATCTTCTGGGGCTGCTGTAACAAAGTGTCACAAACAGGGCAGCTTAGAACAAGAGGATTTGATTATTTCACAGTCTGGAGGCCAGAAGTCCACGGTCAAGGTGGCAGCAGGGTTGGTTCCTCCTGAGGGTGTGAGGAAGAGTTTGGTTCAGTCCCCTCCCTCCCAGATTCTGGCAGCCTGGGGCGTTCCTTGGGTCGTGGATGGATGTCTGCATGTTTACCTGACGTTCTCCCTATATCTTCACCTCGTCCACCCTCTGTATGTGTAGAGCCTAAGTTTCCCCCTTTTAAAGGCCACTACTTATTTTTTTAAAGTTTTACTTATTATTTATTTATCTTATTTATTTTTGGCTGTGTCGGGTCTTAGTTGCGGCATGTGGGATCTTCGTTGAGGCATGCGAGATTTTTCGTTGCGGTGTGAGGGTTCTCTCTAGTTGTGGCATGCGGGTTCCAGAGCACGTGGGCTCTGTAGTTTGCAGCACGCAGGCTCTCTAGTTGAGGCGCGCAAGCTCAGTAGTTGCAGCACAAGGGCCTAGTTGCGGCGTGGCATGCGGGATCTTAGTTGGATCAGGGATCTTAGTGGACCAGGGATCGAACCCACGTCCCCTTCATTGTAAGGCGGATTCTTTACCACTGGATCACAAGGAAAGTCCCAAAAGGGAGGCTAATTATTAATTAGGGGCCCACTCTACTCTTGTACGGCCTCATCTTAACTAATGACACCTGCAATGATCCTAGTTCCAAATGAGGTCACATTCTGAGGTGCTGGAGGTTTTAGGACTGCAACATGTAGGTGTTGGGGGAACACTATTCAACCCATAACAGAAGACCCCTAGCTCAGTAATTCTGGAGACAAGTTTTACTATGTCCATAGAATGGAAGAAAAAATGTTTTTGGAGAAATGTGACCTCTTCATGTGTGCTATTCTTATTCTTATTAATATTTCCATTACTTGTTTTTAAATACTTTTTTATTGAAGTATAGTTGATTTACAATGTTGTGTTAGTTGCAGGTGTACAGCAAAGTGATTCAGTTATATATGTGTGTGTGTGTGTGTATATATATATATACTTTTTCAGATTCTTTTCCCTTATAGGTTATTGCAAAATATTGAGTCTAGCTCCCCATGCTATACAGTAGGTTAGTTATCTATTTTATATATAGTGGTGGGTATATGTTAATCCCAAATGCCTAATTTATCCCTCCCCTGCTTTCCCCTTTGGTAACCATAAGTTTGTTTTCTATGTCCGTGGGTTTATTTCTGTTTTGTAAAAATGTTCACATGTATCATTTTTTTAGATTCCACGTATAAGTGCTGTCATATGATGTTTGTCTTTCTCTGACTTACGTCATTTAGTATGATATTTTCTAGGTCCATCCATGTTGCTGCAAATGGCATTATTGAATCATTTAATGGCTGAGTAATATTCCATTGTATATATGTACCACATCTTCATCCATTCATCTGTCGATGGACACTTAGGTTGCTTCCATGTGTTGGCTATTGTACATAGCTCTGCAGTGAACACTGAGTGCGTGTATCTTTTTGAATTATGGTTTTCTCTATCCATTACTTATTATTTTGTCATCAGCCTCCCTTTGGTCCTGGCTGCCGTGCCGGCCTCAGCCTCTGTGGTGCTCAGGTCCGGGCTGCGGATCAGCACTTAGAACAGGCCACTGAAGCCTGTGTTCGTGTCCCTCAGCCAGAGACCCTGGGAACTTGCCCGTCCTTGAACAAGTTGTGGTTGGGTGGCTCAGTAAAGGGCAATAGGAAAACCTATAAGCCAGTTAGGTGCCTAGGGCTGGTGGGGGGCAAGGTAGTGGCGGGGTCTTGGGGTCGGCGGGTGAGATAGGAGTAATTACCCTCCAAATCTCTGCCCCAAATATGAAGTGTCTGAGGTCAGAACGATGCTGGATCAATGACATGGGGCAGCTGCCCGACCGCTTGTAAATTAGTTAAACTTCCTGGCCACAGTGTCCTCTGTCAAATGAGCTAAGCGTCTGCTCTGTAGGACTGAGCATGGGGCAGGGGGGCGGGGAGGGGTGCCTTGCACAGACCCCGGCACACGCTAGCCACCCCTGAACGGGGTTCACAATCAAATTACCACAGCTGCCCGTTTAGTCACACACCCTCTTGTCTCTGGACGGGTTTCAGAGGGTCGTGATGGCACAAAGATCAGAGCAGGACATGTGTGAGGGGTGGTCAGGTCATGAAATAGCCCCGGGAGAGGCCTCAGCACACCCAGCCGGCACCCAGGCCTGGGCACACGCCTGGCAGGCGGGCTGCACTTGGCTGGAAGCCCAGGCTGTGGTGGCTGACCCTCAGGAGTCCTTGCCCAGGTGCCTGAAGTCAAAGGGCACAGCTGATGCTCCTTGTATCATCCAATTAGAGGATTAAAAATGCAATCACTTTTCTGATCACAAACATCTCTAGGTTGTGGAAGCTAAGACGTGAGGTTTTCATGGATTTCGAAAGATAAAGCAAAATAAATCAAAGACGTTTAGGCAGTGCACCAAATGCCTTGATTCGAGAGGGCCAACCTCTGCAGGGTACCTGGGGAGCTTCTTCTGCAAGGAGTGATGGACCAAGAAGCTGGAAAAGCCAGCAGCAATCCCTGTAGCATCCACCAGAGGGCCATGCAATCGCATCCCAGGACTGACCATTACCTGTGAGTAAAAACCAAACTATTGTCCAGCAGAAACACCATTTCTGTTTGTATTTTTTGTCCTTTTTTTGGGTCTTTTTTTTTTGTTTTCTTCCTGTTTTATTGAGATATAATTGACATACAGCACTGTATCAGTTTAAGGTGTACAGCATCATGATTTGACTTAGATACATCATGAAATGATTTCACAATAAGTTTAGTGAACATACCTCATCTCATTTAGATACAAAATTAAAGAAATAGAAAAATATTTTTCCTTGTGATGAAAACTCTCAGGATTTACGCTCTTAACAAATTTCATAGGTAATGTATAGCCGTGTTAATTATATTTATCATATTGTACATTACATCACTAATACTTATTGATAATACTTATATATCTAAGTTTCCACCTTTTGACCACCTTCATCCAATTCCCCTCCCCACCCCACTTCCAGTAGCCACAGATCTGATCTCTTTTTCTATGACTCTGTGTGTGTGTTTGTTTGTTTTTAAAGTATAACTGACCTACAACACTATGTTAGTTCCTATTACACAACATAATTATTTGATATTTCTATACATTTCAAAATGATCACGATAAGTCTAGTTACCATCTGTCACCATGGAAAGATATCACATAATTATTGGCTATATTCCCCACACTGTGCATTTCATACTTGTGACTCATTTATTTTGTAACTGGGAGTTTGTACCTCTTAATCTTCCTCACCGATTTCTTTCCTGTTTACATTTTAATTGTTAATATCATCACTGTTGTTTTCCTTTTCAACTCCATTATTTGGGTACCATTCCTGCCCTGGCTGGTCTTTACAGTTAGCCAGGCCACTTCAAAGTTAGCCAGTGCCGAGGAGATCCGTTTCTGCTTATGTTACCAAGTCCGAGCTCGTACTGTTCGCCACATGACAGGCCAAAATACATTAACAGACAAGTTGTCGGGGCAAGGAATAGTGACTTTATTCAGAAAGCTGGCAGACCGAGAAGAGGGTGGACTCGTGTCCCAAAGAACCATCTTGCCTGAGTTAGAATCTAGGCTTCTTTTATACTAAAAGGGGTGGTGGTATGGCTGGGTTTTGCAAACTACTTGGTACAGGAATCCTTTGTTCTTGCAGCTGTCCACCTAGGTCTGGTCATGAAGTTCCTATAAACCTCCAAGACAGATGTTATTCTCCGTTCTGCAACTTTTTATCTCCATATAAATGAGAAGTGTTATATTTTTTTAAAGGTCATCCCTGGTAGGCAGAGCCTTGGGAAAGGGCTGTCCTGTATATTTCAGGCAATAGGCAACATTGTTTTACAAAAGGTGCAGAGTCAGCACGGCTTACCGCAGGCAACGGGGCACTAAGGTTAGAGGTAAAGGAACCATCCAAGGTGGAGTCAGGTTTGTTCTTCCCTGTTACACTTAGGCTGTAAAAAAAAAAGCCACCGTCAAAAAAAAGCACAACCTAAAAGTTGAGAATTGTATCTTACTAGGCGAACTTGCTGAGGCCTTAAACCTGGGAAACAGCCTCTCAGCTAGCTCCGAGGGACTTCTCCACAGAGATAAGAGAGGAGCCAGGATGTAGAGGGGTTTTTGCAACAAAAGCCAGGTAGTCAGAACATCAAAAGATTACTGTTAATTAAAGAAAACCAGACATCTCAAGTTAGTGAATTTAGCACTTTTCTATGTATGGGAAGATGCAAGAGTCTGGGCTCATTGAAATCATTCCTTTGATGTGTACCTTAACCATCTAGGGCCAGTATCCTGCTTCTCTCATCCTGAATCCCCTCAGGGTTCACAGTTGGGGGCGGCTGCAGTGGCTGAGGGTTTGATGACTGCAACATCTTTTGTTTACTGACATGGCAGGCGACATACTTTGTCCACAGAACCCTAAGATTATAAAATGAGCCCCAAATCACCAAAAATGCAGAGGGCTTCAACCTAGACATTGCTGTGTTGCCCTGCTCTCTTACAGAAATGTATTCAGAAGTGACACTTTCAATGTTCAGGGAAATGCAGTTGTAGTGTTTGGTAGGACACACATCTTAAGGCAGTTTTAAGCGAAACTTAAATGCCCTTTTACGAGAAAGCAAGAGGCCTCAAAAGGCCATGCCCAGGGTGGTTTCCTCAGACCCCCTCAGGGGTCCCTGCAGACTTCCAGGAAACATGTCAGAGACTCAAAGTACACTCAGCCCTCCGTGTCCACGGGTGCGTCATCCTCGGATTCAACCAACTGTGGATCGAAAATATTCGGAAAAAAATCCAGGGTGTTCCAAAAACCAGAACTTGAATTTGCCGGCTCGCAACTATTTACCTTGCATTAAGAGAGTATTTGCAACTATTTACCGAGCATTTACATTGTATTAGGTCACGTAAGTACCCTAGAGATGATTTAAAGTGCATGGGAGGATAAGCTTAGGTTATATGCAAATACTTGCCCATTTTAGAGAAGGTTCTTGAGCATCCATGGATTTTGGTATCTCCTGGGGTCCTGGAATAAATCCCTCTATAGATCCCGGATACAGAGGGATGACCATAATTTTAATTTTAAACCTTAAAATTTTAGACTATCAAGTAGCCTTTGAATTACGCTTTTACGTTGCAGCGACAGACTGGTATTTTTCTGTCTGGTAAAGTATAAGTTTTTAAAAATCCCTTGTGGAATCTCCACATTCTGCATGTCCACGGGTCTGCGGACAGCCATTGGGAAACACTGGGCTACAAATTCAAGGAAGATAAAAGCAGAAGAAGCAAACAAAAGCGTAGGAGAAGTACCCCCTCCCAGATCAATGTTGTCGTTTTGGCAGCGCTATTGTTGTTTCTGTTGTTGGTTCACTATTTGCTTCAGGCCACACCTTTGCGCTGTCCGGCCCTCATGGATAGGACAGTGTATGCCCCCTCAAACCAGATTTGCAGACATGTCCACCTGCCCTGCCCTTCTCCGTCTCTTGCCTTTGTCAGACATCACCAATTAATCGCTGTCTTCCCTCCTAGGGGGCAGCCTCACCATTCCCAGATGAGCACTCCCCACTGCCTGGCTGTCTCCCTTCTGTCTGACCCCACCGGAAGTGTCACAGCACAAACGCACAGGCGTGTGTTCCGTGTAAGTTCATTATCCTTTCTGGCTTCCATGTCCGCTATCAAACCAGAGTCCTGCTTATGTCGTTGGTGTGAGGTTGAATGCGAGGGTGCAAAGACCTCTCACAGTCCTGGCGAATAGGAGCCCCGGTGCGATACAAGCTGCTGTCTAATCAGATCACCTTTGTTGTGATGTTCCAGGCTCCCTCGTTATTCAACGAGGGCTTCAGAGGCCCACAATGTATGTAAATTAGAGCAGCACATGGAGATCTGGAGAGAGTAAGGAAGGGGAGGAAAAGGAGTGAGAACGAAGGTCAGGATGTGAAATGGGCCCCCAGAGAGGCTGGAACGCAGATCACCCCCCAGGAGGCCGGGAGTACACTCAGCGGTGGGACACACGAGGGCTTCCAGCTCCAGCCTTGGGAACTGGGGCACGTGTGTGGGCTTCAGTCAAGTCCGTGTTCTGGGCTTCAGTCAAGTCCAGAGAAACCTGACACACATTTTACATCAAAGCTCTTAAAATAATATTGAAAAATCTGTCTATCTATCTATCTATCTATCTATCTATCTATCTGTGTATTTACCTACCTAGCACTTTTGGTATTAAAAGGATCGTCCCTATAGTAGGGAGTACAATGTGGGAGTCTTTTAAAATTTAAAACAAAATAAAAACAACTGTTGGAAAGCTAATGCTTGCATCCCACTCTTGATGGGTCCTCTGAGGGTTCCTGGTGAGTTTGCTCTGTCCGCCTTAGCTGGACTGAAGGGAGGGGGGATTGGAAATCGGAGGAGCCCTGCTGTGACCTTGCTCACAGGTTCTGCTCCCTGGAGGCTTGGTGGCCACTGGTCCAGCACAGCTGTTCCTGGTTAACTTGCATGAATTTTGTTGTTTCCATCATCTGGCGACTCTTTCTTCTGCTCAGCCACTCCACCAGCATGGGTGCCACCTTGCGCCCTAGGCCCCCTGGCCACCCAAGCTCTGTTCCAGCCTCCAGAAGATGAGCAATGGTTCTTTCCTCTAGGAAACCATGGTGCCACCTTGAGTGCCTATTAGATGTGTACGGTATGTGGTAGGTGGAATCTTTTAAATATACTGATGCTCAGTTATTCTAATTTAATTGTTCTGATGTTAACCAGCCATCTACATTTTCTAAAACAACCAACCCAGTTGATTGTAATTGAAAGCCTGAGTTGAGAGCTACTATCCCAGGCCGAAATGTACAAATAAGCAGCTCACATACCAGCATCCCCATCACCTCCTGTCAGACGGAGATCTCCAAGCCATCGCTGTGATAGGCAAACTCTAAAGTGGTCCCATGGCCTCTGTCATTGGGTGTTAAGCCCTGCATAATCCCCTCCCTGCGCAGATCCCACCCCACTCCAGTGCAGACCTGTCATTTAGTTATCGGAATGACTCACGTTCTGGATTTGTGCAGTAACTTAAACTTTTGCTGTGTAGTTTGTATGGATAGGTATCTAATCCAGAAGTATCGATAGATTCAGCTTCAGCGTATGAGGCAAGCACTTTGCACAGGTGGGCCCAGAGCCATGGGGCACGTGTTTTTTTTATCTCACTTTTGTGATGGTGAACGAGCATGGAATTGTTTCCCACATCATCTCCTGATGGAACCAGTAGATTCGTTCCCACCGATATCACACTTCCTGGTTTCAGTGTCCCTTGATAACTATTACCTTGTCCCATTACTATGAGAGGTTCAAAAGAGTGATTTTTAAAACTGTGTCATTCCCCCGAATTTATATTAGCTATAGCATTTTCCTCCCAAGAAGAATCCCTCATCACCTATGTGATGGCCCTGCCATACAGTCCAGTCCATACGAGATTGTCGAGATAATTGCTCTATCCTTTCCAGTTGTGTATCAGTTTTTAAGAATAACAAGATGGAGTTAGTGTTTAGGGACTAAAATCTGCATACTAGGGGTGTTCCTTTTTAAATACTACTGGGTTATAGTCTTCTAAATCTTTTTAGGAGACAGAAAATATTTTATAAAGAAAACGTGTTTATACCAATATTTTCAATTTAACATCAAGATTACAGGGAGTTGCTTCTATTTTTATATATTGGAATGTAGTTGATACAATGTTGTGGTAGTTGCAGGTGTACGGCAAAGTGATCAGTTATATATACACATGTATCTATTCTTTTTCGGGAGTTGCTTCGTTGACTTAAAATTTTTCTCTAAGGCTGAAAACCGTGGCTGCCAACGACAATAACATTAACATAATTGTGTACTTTATCTTACGATCTCTCTGTAATAGTTTCAAAATAGCCATCCCAGTAATGAAGCCAGGCTGACATTTCTTTGAGTGTTTTTCCGCAGAATACATCCTATTAGGACTATATAGCTAAAAGTGTGTTTTAAAGTCAGTTGAGCCAATGACTTTCTCTGTGTGGTGATGCTACCAGTCTGATAGAATTTTAGGCTTGTTTCCTTTCCAAAAAAATGTTTGTGTGGTTAAGTATTTTTGTTTATTTATTTAGTCATTTATTTATTTTAAAATTTTATATTGGACTATAGTCGATCTATAATGTTGTGTTAGTTTCAGGTGTACAGCAAAGCGATTCGGTTATACACATACATATATCTATTCTTTTTCAAATTCTTTTTCCATTTGGGTTTTTACAGAATGTTGAGTAGAGTTCCCTGTGCTACTCAGTAGGTCCTTGTCGGTTATCTATTTTATCCTTTTCGAATTTTAAAGATTGTTTTCCTTTTTAAATGTAATCCTTTTTTAATTATGCAAAAACATTTACACGGTGCCCAGATCAAAATGATATAAAAATGACAGCCAGAGAACTTGAGTGTCATCTCTGTCTTCTCCATCCTAATTGTCCCCTCCACCACTAGTCGCCCAGTTTATTAGATTTTGGCTATATTTACATTGTTTCATTGTGCTAATATGTTTACGTGGATGTATTTACCTGTCCCTTTTACATTCCTCTTTTGATATTTTTTCCTGTGTGTCTTTGGGGACAGTCCTAGAAGTGAGATCAATAGGTCCCCAGGGGGTAAACGCACACAGGACTGTCCTGCAAGTCGCCTCACTCCCCTTTCCCAGGAATTGGCTTCCCACCAGCGACATTAGAGAGTGTCAGTTTCTCCACAGCATCAACCACAGAGCACGTTGCAAGCTGCTTTTTCAGTTTGTTAAGTGACTGTGTCTTGGTGTAATTTTAATTTGTATTTCTCATATTATAAATCAGGCTGAGTACCTGTTCATAGGATCAAGGACCGTTTGCATTTCTTGTTCTGTGAATTTTCTGTCTATCTCCTTAGCTTGTTTCTTAAGCTTCAGGGTTTGCTTGAATTCTCAGACTGTAGGGCTTCTGTATGTATTTGATATATGCGGTTTTGGAGATTCGTTCATGTGAGTGTACGAGTCAATCTTTTGTTCATTTTTACTGCTGAGTTGGCTGGGATGCACCACAATTCGGTTATCTATTCGCGCCAGTGGCTGGAGATTTGGATTTCTTTCCATTTGGGGCTATTATGAATAATGCAGAGTGTGAATAATACACCCACAATTTTGTGTGTATGTATGTTTTCATTTCTCTTGGATAAACACCCAAAAGTGGAATTGCCGGGTCTGTGATCAGTGTATGTTTAACTATATAAGGTGCTACCAGGCTGTTTTCCAAAGTGGCCGCACCATTTACCTTCTCACCAGCAATGTATTAGGTCTATTAGTATTTTTTTATTAATACATAAACATTTTTAAATCATAAGTTTTTATATTAAATACAGTAAATCTATCCATTTCTCTAGTTATTCTGCATAAACAAAAGCTCTTTGGGATCCTCAACATTTTTTAAGAGTGCAAAGGGGTCACAAGACCAAAATGTTTGAAAACGGCAGTTTTAGAGAAAAACTGAGAAATAGAATGTGTTTTCTAGCAGGGAGCCCTGCTGTGTTTTTCTAGCCTGACCCAAGTTCATTTTAAAGGAAACAAATTCTCAAAGTCCCTGAGACCATGCTTGAGGACATGAGGTTGAAGAACATCCAGTTAAGGGCTTCCTTGGTGGCGCAGTGGTTTGGAGTCAGCCTGCCGCTGCAGGGGACGCGGGTTCGTGCCCCGGTCCGGGAAGATCCCACATGCCGCGGAGTGGCTGGGCCCGTGAGCCATGGCCGCTGAGCCTGCGCGTCTGGAGCCTGTGCTCCGCAACGGGAGAGGCCGCAACAGTGAGAGGCCCGCGTACCGCAAAAAGAAAAGAAAAGAAAAGAAAAAATCCATTTAAGAATATAAAATTCTGAAATATGCAGGTCTCGTTCAATAGCGCGTTTGCGCTGCAACGGTGGGGTTTTCTCACTAGGCTGCTAAAACTGGCTTTGCTGCTCTCTTTTTTCACGCTTTTCATCGCAAAAATAACCCCCTAGCAATATGAAAAATTTCTCTTGTAAGCAGCTCACATTTTTTTTTCACCCCAAACATTCCCCTGTGTCTTCGTCGGGTCTGCAAATGTGAGTCTGAGAACGACTGAGTGACCCAATTTTACCATCGGGTAAAAGCGACGTAAGTGCTCTAGAGAAATCCTGCTTCTCCATGTGCGATGACGATGCGCCTGTCACTCTCCTCTCTGCCTTCGTGGCCCTTGGGACACTAGAGCATCATCAGGGCCCTCCCCGGGGGCCTTGGGGCAGCTCACCCCTCGGGCTGCGGGCAGCCACTCCCTGGGGCTGGGATGGAGGACGAGCAGGTTGTGTTGGTCCCTTGACACCCAGGAGGGGGGACCCCAGGAAAGACTTTGCCTAGATCTTAGTGTGGCTCATGAGCTCTGTTGCCCTGTGGCCTCTCCGAGCACCTGTGTCCCCTCACAAGTGGACAAGGGGCCTCCACCTTCCATGCGGCTGTGACATCACACAGGGTCTTAAGCAAGTGGAAGCTAACTTATAATCACACTCCCATTGCTAGGTGTTGGTTCACGCTCCTTCCTTCCCACAGACGGCTACAGGGGCTCAGAGTGTCACATAAATGAGAGCAGAGGGACAGGGGTGGGGAACAGTGAGTACAAACAAGGGTCTGGCCATGAAGTGGTCCTGGGTCAGGCTCGGGTCACCCACCAGGTCCCGGGGTGGCACACGTGGACTCTGAGCTCGTGGCTGTCAGTGCAGGGGTCGCTCACCAACCACAGGGTCCTTGGCCGGGTTTGGGGCTTATGTGAAGTCGGGGTCCAAACCCTGTGCATTGTTTACCTTGAGCATTTGAAAATTTTAAATTGCATTTTAATTTTTTTAACCAAACGTCCCTACACAGGCAATTAATTTGGAATCACTACGTAACAAGTAATATGGAAAGTTCAGTGACTGAAAGATTCAGCAAAACCATCCCCTCTTCCCTGGCCCACCTGGCGCCCTCTGCCGTGCACCTGGCATATTGCTTATGCGAGATTCAGATGCACGTTTGCAGAATCTCGGCTTCAGTCTTCCCAGCCACCACTAGAGGGCAGCGTCATCATATTCAGGATTCCTGAGGCTTCCCTGAGAAAAGCACTGGAGTATAAATATTCCTGTTTGTTCTGGAAAAGCCGAAGCCCCACAGGAGTAAGGACAATAGGAAAATGAACCTCCAGGTGCCCTAAGTCCCAATAGTGTCTAATATTTGGCCAATTTTGTTACATCCATCCTACCTATAACCCTGTTTTCTTAAAGTGTCTTAAAGCAAATCCTGAACACGTCTGGATTCACCTGAAAATAATCCAATATGTGTCTTTTCCAGAAAAGGACTCATTAAATCCTTCGACATAGCCACCATCGCATCGTCACCCCTAACAAAATACCACCAATCCCTTGATACTATATAAGCCAGTTCCGCTTTTATTACTTCTTGATTATTTCAGAATGCCTCTTTGCAGTTGCTTTGTTCAAACTCACATCCAAACAAGGTCAGCACATTTGTGTTGGATAAAATGTCTCTAACGTGTCTTTCCACTTACGGAGTTTCTTGCTTTCCTCATTTTTGTTCACAAGTTTCGTTGTTATTTGGGGGGTGGGTATGGCATTTATCTTTTGAAGAAACTGAATATTTGTCCTGCTATAGGAGCCCCAGGTCTGGTTTAACTGCCCTAGCACCCTGCATTCTTGGGAACTGGTCGTTAGACTGAGATGCTCCGTCAGTCTCAGGTCTGAGTCTTTGGGAAAGACCTCTGGGTGAGGCAGGCGTGAATCCCACTACCTCCCATCCAGAGGCAGAGAATATCAGGGTGTCTCCTTTGGGCTGTCCCACTTGGTCGGTGGAATCGGGTCCTTTCATCATAAAATTTGCCCGTCCACGTTTCACCGGATGGTGTGAGCAGGGGCTTCTGACTATGCCTAGCTCCATCGCTTCACTAGAAACTGCAAAACGACGATATTCTAATCACATCATTCCCTTGGCATTTCTAAGCTGGAATTCTATTTATAAGAACACGGAGAACTCTTTCCTCATCAACTACTTGGTTATTCTGGAATACGGTTTTTATAGGAACAGGATGATAAATGCTTCATTTTTTTCCTTAATCTGTTTTCATAATACAGAGTTGATGTCCTAGCAATTTGAGAGGTTTTTCTTCCCCTTGTAAACTCATGGCATTTTATAGACTTGATGTATTCAGCCACTGCCCCCATTATTCTTCTGGGTGGTCATCTGTCTCACTGAGGCCAGTGGGAGCCTCTTCGGGTCAGCCCGTATCCCCGGGACTCAAAGACTTTGAGAGCGTCCTTGCCTCCTGGGGTGACCAGATGTTCGAGGCTCAGCTATGCATCTCCTGCCCCAGAAGTGGACTCAGCCCTTTCTCTGAGAAGCCCTGGTTCCCATCAATTTAGGGAGGATGGAGTAGGTGATGTGCCCACATCCAAAGTTCTTGCACAAGGCAGATAAGGGCTCTGATGGGGAAGGGGCCATGGCATCAGATATTAACGATGCAGCCCCTTGCTTAATTATGGTGCCCCCTATAAACTCTTAAGAATCGTAACTCATTTGAATTCTGCCTTCTACTCAAATCTCAGCTTTTGTTTTAATATCCAAGTAATCTATTCCTCCCTAAAACTCTGAGTACCATGGCTATCCTAGGGAAATGTATGATTTTTATCCAAGGGCCTTACTCATGCCTGAGCTCAGGGCCCCGAGCTCACAGATGCTAGTTTGAAAGGATGAATTGAGTGAGAGAGCAGGTGTGCGCCCACCTGAGCCTGGGCCCCATTCCCCAGCCCTGCCCTTTCCTCCCTCTTCGTCTTTTCTGCCTGATCTATCTACTCCAAATGCCTATTTTGTTGCAGCTTCTGTGTCTATATGATCCATATTAAGCCATCTTTGGAATAAGATGGACTATAAAGTGACGTGAAAACCAGAATATGAGAAGGGAAACCTCCTGTGTGTCAAGGGCTTTGCCGCCGTGGGCCAGACGCTGGGCCAGGTGATTCTGCACATCCCATCACACCCGCGGGACAACCTAACGAGATGGGCTTTGCTGCCACCGTTTTACAGAGGTGGGCACTGAGTTTCAGCAAGTTTATTCCCAAGGTCACGAGTGTTAGTAGCCCGAGCAGAGCTTACCGTTGGCCTCCAGCTGGTGCTCCAGGCTCTCTCCCCTCCTCTTACCCCTCTTGTTTCCTTCCTACCAGAGTCACTGGTAAATATCAAGGACAAGGTCATGTCCTTGGATCGCAGGGGATGGCACTTTTGCCAAGAAGCATGAAAAATAACAATTACCATATGCCCTTTGACCCCACCCCAGTGACGGACTTTGGGAATTCTTTTTTACGACAGTCACAAAACTCTGGACCCGCCGAAGACAACCATCTACGTTAGGCGTCCTCCACCGGCAATGCCCTAAGCCCCTCCCCGGAAGAGGAGGTAAAGTCCTTGAGTGATGTTTACTCTTCGGATACCTTATAATGTTTTCAGTTTTTCTCTCATCCTGCTGACATGGAATCACTAAAATCTAAACCTGTTTTCCCCAAAGCCCTACAAGCCAAATGACTTAATATAAACTTCAGAGAGGTCACCACAACAGATCAAATGTGTGGACAGTCCTCATACCTGCTGCTGTGCGTGCCACTCAAAAGTTCATGAGAACAACCAGTGCCACCATGAGACTCATTCAAACCACAGACCAGAAAATTCACCCTAATTGCCACTGCCTGTCCTCACTTGGCCCCCAAAAGATGCTTCAGAATGAACACCTTCTTGATTGAATGCCTTCTAGACTTCAAAGCTGGATTTATAATTTGTTCCACAAGGACCATTTACTTTAGCTTGAAATGATAGTAAAATAATTTAGAACCACCAAGCTCTTAGCGGGACAAAATGGAATATATCACACACTTGATTAATTTTTAAAGGCGAGAATGAAGGGGATAAGTGAAGATAATCAATGTAGGACCAAAAGAAAACCAACAGTAAGAGGATAAAAAGTAAGTCCAAAGATATTATCAATTTTATTTGACAACAATGTATTCAATAATCCGATTAAAAGACAAAGATTGCCAGACTGGAAGAAAAAAACAAACTTGTCGCTGCTTTCAAGATAAACTACTTAAACCTAAGGGCAGAGAAAGTGTGAAGTGAACTCTTGGAAAAAGATGAATGTAAATACTAACCAAAAGAAAGTTGGCTTATCTATACTGGTACTAGTTGTCAGACAGAGTAAACTTTAACTTATGACACATTACTAGAGATAGAGTCATGTCACTGTAATGAAAGGATCCGTGCACCAGGAAGGTGCGACAATGTAAATGCATATGCACCTAATAACATAGATTCAAAATATGTAAAACACATAGGGAGAATATTAGTAAGTTACCAGTGGTGGCCGTGGAGCAGGGTACCTATGAGGAGCTAGAGAAAGGAGAAGTCATATCTGGGACTAGATTAGGGCCAGACAACTCTATGGACGTGAACTGACTTTATCTTGGATGAAACATGATTAAGTATTGAGCGGAAGGGCTGGTGTCTACTAAAAATCATATAGCAGTGTGTTCAAGCAGAGAGTGTGCTGGTAAATGTTCAGCCTCACAGATGATGTAAAGCTCCTCCAGGTGGCAAAATGCATGCAAATTCCTCCAGGCACTGTGAACCAATTAAAAGATGGTAGATGAGCCTGTTACATTTAGGGAATACACAACCCAGACTCTACAAGGATAGCTGTGAGAAGTCAGTTACAAACACTATAAAGAGCCATCGTACCGTGTTGCCACAGACGTTGGCTTCATCCGCCACAGCCAACACAGCTAACAACATCCGGGTAAGCACCATAACGGAGTCAATTTGGGAAACAAAGCCAAAACCATGATGACCTCATCCCAAAGCATGATATAGCTGACTCCTCAGTTCTGCAACAGTGCTCGTCATCTATGTCCGGGGCACAGAGGAAGAGAAAGAAGACCTGGGGAAAGATCTAAAACAACAAGGGGCTGCTATAAAAGACTTTAAAAACAACTGGACTCGTTAGTCTGCAAAGCTCTGGAAAGGTTAAGAGAATGTGATAGAATCTATGAAACCATGGAAGTTAGGGTTAGGAAAAGTCCAGACTCATGATATATGTATTTATTTGATCCTGACACATGTCTGAGTTCCCTGTTGCTGCCTCAAAGTTAGTGACTTACGACACCACAGATCTCTCATCTTGCAGCTGTATTGCAGACAGGCCCGACGTGGGTCTCGCGGGGCTGGAGTCCAGGTGTGGGCGGGGCTCTGCTCCTTCCTGGGGTTCTGGGGGGAGAATCTTTTCCAGCTGCTGGCATCCACCTATATTCCTTGGTTCCTGACCTTTTCCTCCATTGTCAAAGCCAGCAAGCGGGCTGTCTCCGTCAGCTCGGACTGAAACAACACAGAGCCATAGGCTGGGGGCTTAAACCACGGACGTTTCTTTTCTCACAGTTCTGGAGGCTGGAATCCAAGATCGAGGTGCCGCCAGGGTTGGTTTCTGGGGAGGCCTCTCTTCCTGGCCAGCTGTGTTTCCCTTCCCACGGTCCTCACGTGGGGCAGAGGCTGAGATCTCCCTCTCTGCCTCTTCTCACAAAGCCACAGATTGGGGACCCCGCCCCTCTGACCTCATTTAACCTAATTACCCCCTGAAGTCCCTATATCCTGACACAGTCACAGGAGTTAGGGCTTCAGTGAATATTCGGGGTGGGGGGTGGAGAAAATTCAGCTCATGGCACAGGACAGGTCCCTCTGACCTCCTCTGGCCTCCTTCTTCCAATCTGAAGGCTCCTTGTGCTGGCTGGCCTGGCTGGCCTCACCCCCATAATCCATGACAGTCTCCCCATTTGAAGTTGGCGCATCTGCCAGCCTAACTCATTGCACACTTGCTTGCCCTTTGCCACGTAGCCTAACATAGTCGAAGGTTCTGTGAATTGGGACGTGCACAGCCCAGGAGGCCATGGTACACAGAAGTAACGAGTGCTACCCGGGGGTCTGAAAGCAGCAGTTTTAGGACAAATAAGTGGAGGTTCGTTTTTTTTTTTTTGGCGGTACGCGGGCCTCTCACTGCTGTGGCCCCTCCCGTTGCGGAGCACAGGCTCCGGACGCGCAGGCTCAGCGGCCATGGCTCACGGGCCCAGCCGCTCCGCACACGTGGGATCTTCCCGGACCGGTGCACGAACCCGCGTCCCCCGCATCGGCAGGCGGACTCTCAACCACTGCGCCACCAGGGAAGCCCAAGTTGAGGTTCTTGTTCCTTGTTTTATTGTGATAAAAACACATAACACAAAACCATCCAGACCATGTTTATGTGTGCAGTGCGGTGGTGGTGTCTCTATGTATATCGCTGTGCAGCTGATCTCTGGAACTTTCTCACCTTGAAAGACTGAAACTCTACCCATGGAGCAAGTCCTCCTCCCCTGGCCCACCGTCGAACTTGCTAAGACTTTGATGACCGTAGATCCTCACAGAGCGGGCTCTCACCGTGTCTGTGTTTCATGTCGGGCTCATTTCACTCAGCGTGACGTCCTCACGGCTCATCCCTGTTGTACGCAGCACAGCAAGTGTTTCCTTCTGCTTTAGACTGAATACCGTTCCACCGATGTCTACACCGCACGGTGCGTACCAGCCATCCACCAACAGACGTTTAAGTGTTTCCATGTTTCCTGTATCATGAACAGCGCTGCAGTGAACACAGGTGTGCAAATAGCTCTTCGAGATCCTGTTTACAATCCTTTAGGGTTTATACCCAGAAGCGGGATTGCCGGATCGTAAGGGGATTGTTGGGAGAGGCAGTCTCATGTGTGTCGTCTTTCAACCCCACTCGGCCACCAGTGGAGGGGCCTCGGGCCTGGAGCACATCCCCACCTCGCACGCAGCCTGTGTGGGCCCGGCCCCTCGTGCGGGCATTCTCTCTCCCCAGGTCAGACTCTGTGTGTCGTCTCTGCTCTGTGTCACACGGCACCCGGCCAACACCACTGTCTCTCTGTCCCCTGAAGGGAGGGGACGGGGCCCTTCTGATGAGCGCGGGAGAGGTGCGTCAGGCCAGTGGCCCCGGGTCGGCTTCCACGTGGGGCCTCGCCCACTGCTGAGGCTGATCTTGCTGTGTCTCTCCTCTGCGTGGCTCCATCCAGTGCTTTACTGTGGTGTGTTTTTCTCGGTGTCTTGGGTACCACAAGGCCGAGGGCAGAGTCATTCAGACTTCTGCTACCGGTGACAGACGACAGAGGACACTTTCTGGACACTGGTGCAGTGAGCAAGGTCGCCAACAGGCACCACGAAGCTCCTCAGCCCACTGCCACAGGGCAAAGCCGGCTCTGGGGGTGGAGGGTGACGGGCTGCTCAGGTGCCCTCCGCCACGGGTGTTCCCGTGGTGTCCCAGGGGTCGCGGACGATGTCAGAGGGAAGTAGGGGCCTGTGAGGGGCTCCACCAGGTCGGTCACTTGCTGGCCTCACTCTGCACAGAACCGCTGGTGGGGCTGCCAAAATGAGATCCTTCTCTAGGGATGAAGTACAGAGTGAAGGGCAGACGTGGGCAGAAGCGGGGGAGCCCCAGGCAGCCTGGTTGGTGTGTCTGTTTGGTGACGGGACATTGCAGACCCAAATGATTCAGGCATTTGACACAGTCAGGGATGGACCGAGGTCTCCAGGACCCACTGGGACCAGGGACCCTCTACTCCTATCAGGATAAAGGGCAGAATGGGGGGAATTCAGATTCTTCTGGGGCTCTTGGGTGCTGGTTCCCACATGACCATATTTCCAGGTCCCCATTAGGGTGGGATTAAATGGATGACGTTGGGGATTTGGGAGTGAATGTGATCATCTATGACACACGGGTGCTGATACACCTGTGGGGGTGCTGGCAATGGTGGTCCCACAGCAGAGTGCATTGTGGGCCCTGGCGTTTTGGCTGCTTGTGGCTCAGAATGTCACTGTCATCTGGGGGGCTCTGACCCTCAGCAAAGAATTCAAGTCGTAACAGTGGGGCGTGTCCACTCCCACCCAATCTCCTAAGTTACCCAAGCCCAGTGGGCTGTTCATCACAAGCTGGGCTGCCCTCCAGGCGGATGGGGGATTGTTAACTCAGGGCTTGCTGCAGACAGGAATGTTACAGACCATCTGTCACCATTTAACAGCTGATCTAAAAGGCCTCCAGGACGTGGAAACTGACAAGGGGTCATCCCAGGCTGGATCCACCCTCAGGGCCAGGTGTCCTCACTAAAATGGTCAGTGACAGCCCATTCCCCAGGTGGGTAACTCATTATTGACTTGGCGGTTTTTCTGGGCTCTAGAGAAACAGGTGGTGCAGCCCTGCCCTGAGTCACTGACAAAATGACATCACCAATCTCAACACGGCTGGGTGATATTAAGGGATTGTCAGTTGCATTCAGGATGCCACTTCCCTCGTGGAATTGGACAATTGGACCAAAAGGTTTATGTGAAACCACAGGGGCAATGGGTCCGCAGGGAAGTGGCAAACAGTGTCTCAGCCTGGAGAGCTGTGTGGAGTGGGACAGGCTGTGGGCACTCGCCTCCCCCTACAGAATCCTGGGCTGCGCCTGGTGAAAGAGCCCCCCTGATAAAATTCCGCACAGCTGTGGACTTCATGCAGATTTGTTGGCTGAGAATGAAGTCTCTTGTCCTCACTCCTGTTGTATCGGCCTGGCCAGTACACAACAGCTCAGACTCTCCCCAAAGCCAGCAAGACTCAGTGGACCAGATGGCCAGGTGGTGATGGACAACAAAATAGACCTTGACGATCTGCTGGCAGAACCAGGTGGCGTCTGTGTCATTGGCAATACCCCTTGCTGCGTACACATCGATTCTTCAGGGGAGATGGAAACTGACAGAAGATCCTCACCTGGGCAGGTGGTTATCAGCTGTGCACCTGCTGAATTTGGGGCTCCAGGTTGAGGTCCTTCCCCCAGGGAGGCCTGATCATTCTCGTGAGTCCAGTTCTCCTAATAACCTTGACAAAGTTCTGGCTCAAAATGACAGACTCCGTGAGCAAAGCGCGTTCATACAGGGGTTCAAGGCCCATTGGACCAGCTCACCTCTGAGTCAGGGGCAGATGGTGGTCCTAGAGGACCTGACATGCTTTATCTCCAGGCCTCTCCCAGGCAATGTTGGGGACATACTTATACTGAAAAATCATTCCTTTATTATATGAAGTTCAAATTTTACCAAGTATTTCATCTGGCAACCATACATGATGAAGCCTCTCCACCGATGGCAGAAGGGCCAGGAATTTACCTCTAAGACCCTTCTGGTCAGATGGCAGGGTGTACACCCAAAGGGGCCCTCAAGGACCACATGGAGAGTTTTATTCAAACAGAACAAAACAGGCCTTATATTAAAACAAATGTGGTTATATTTTGAATTAATATTTAAAAATTAAAATAAAACTTGTAAGATAAAGTGATTTGGCCAATATATATATATATATATATATGTATGTATGTATGTATTTATTGCGCCCCTGAAATTTATGTTCCAGGATCCGCTGGTCACAAGTGAATTTCTTTGGGGAAAACGTGAGACTTTTGGATGCAATCCTCGCAATGGCCACTAGAGGGCAACCTGACAGGGTGGGGTTTCACAGCGTCCCCACCATAAAAAGAAAAACACCTTCTGCTACTTTGTTGTTGTTTCTCCCATTTCTACGAATGTTATTGTCTTTCTTCTCCTCCTTGTGTTGCTCCTCCCTCCTCCCTCCCTCCTGCCACTCTGAGTTCCGTGTCCCGTGTCCAAATGTCCCCGCTGTCCCGCTGTGTGTGATCCTCTCCGTGGCCTCCCGACCCAGCAGTGGGCTGTTGGCACACTGATAACAAGAGCCACCACTTGCCCCGGGTGCCTTCCCTACATGCCAAGCACGTGAGGGGCGCTGCTTGGGTACCACTCAGGATCCAGGAGCCACATCATGTATTTACCTCGAGGGCATTTCAGGCAGGACACTGGCTGCTGGGGGCGGCAGGGGCCAGGTCACTGCATGGAGTGGGCCAGAGGCAGGTGTAGGAGCCGGGCGGAGACACAGGCTCTGACGAGGATGTTGCTGGGCCTGGGAGGGAGGGAGCTTCCTTTATTTCACTGTGGCAGGTCCAGCAGCCCCACTCTGTGCCTCCATCAAATCCGTTCTTTCACCAAAACCCGTGGAAGGAATGTGCAGAGCAGGCAAACCACATGACCTGTGGACGCCCTGCTGCCCTGGCTGGCCTTTTCTCAGAGGGCGGAAGCAAATACATTTTTATCTAAGTCACTAACCCGTGGTTTTCTGTCTGCATCTTTGCAGGTTTTCTGAGGAACAACCTACAGAGGCCACCGGAGTCTCAGGGAAGTGGCCGGTGCAGGGAGGAGACGGCGGGGGCCCCTTTCTCTGCTCATGGGGTCACATGGGCCCTGGACCCCAGGAACTGCGGCCGCCTCCGAGGCCACCAACACTCAGAGGTGGGATCTCTGGGCCTCTCCTGCCTGGGACTCTGGCTGGGACAGAGGGAACCATCCTGGGCTGACTGGATCTTCCGGACATCCGGGACGTTGAGCTGTCCTGGGCATCAGGGACCCATTACGGAGGCTCAGCCAGGTCCGTCGGTCTGGACAGTGGCCACCAGCATGGCCCTTCTGTGGGCAAGGCCACAGGTACCCAGGACTCCACTCTGGGCTCAGCTCAAAGGCTCTGACTCAGAGCCAGACCTTCTCACTTTCCCAGACTCCTTGAATCACGTTGCACTGGAAGCACTGGCTCAGCATTCCACAGTAAGTCAACAAATGTGCACTGAGATGCCACACACCGTGAACCAGAGGGCACAGGCCCTCACGCACGGGTTCCGCTAAAATTAATAGAATCCAGGTAAGCGTTAGGGTCCCCTAAAGCCTGCTGTGTGCTCAGAGCCACATTGTTTGAAAGAAAGTCATAAAAGTACTTAAACATAAATATTCCTACTCTTTAGTAACACCTCTGGAAGGAGTTACGTGGAAACCCCTCTCCCGCAGTCCTGGAGTCTTCCCCACGTGGGGACTGTCCCACTGGGTCCCTGCCTCTGTCCCCAGCTCCTCCAACGTTACCCAGCACCCCCTGTCCTCGGAGGGCACTTGCTGGAGCTGTGGCCACCCAGCAGCCCCCTCCCTTCTTTGGGAAAGCACCTCACTTTGCTAAAAGAGGGCACGTTCCTCTTGCACCCATGGGATTTACTCTGAGTGGGGTGACCCCCAGCTCCTCCCAGGTCTTTGGCTCAGAGGGAGATGAGTATTTAAAGCAGAGGACTGTGGTTCCCTAGACTCCCACTGCACGTGCACTAATGAGAGTGGCCTGGCCACGCTGCCTCTTTTTAGACGTATCTTCACACTTGCCATGTTCCCTCGAAGGCTCCCAGTATGAACGCAGAACGTTTCAGCTGAGCAGAAATGAGAAGAAAAGATCATTACTCTGCGTGAAATAAGCCCCATGCAGAAGGACAAACAGTGGAGACTCCACTCGTGTGAGGAACTTACCTAAGTCAAATCCGTAGAGACAAGGAGTGGGATGGTGGGTGCCAGGGGCTGGGGCCTGGGGAAGGAGGGGGCTACTCTTGAACCCACGTCCCCTGCATCGGCAGGCGGACTCTCAACCACTGCGCCACCAGGGAAGCCCGAGCATCAGTTTTACAGGATGAAAAAGTTCTGGAGACGAAGGGGGGTGATGGTTGCACAGCAGTGAATGTGCTTAATGCCACTGAACTTAACAATAGTCAAAATGGTAACTTTTAGGAAGTGTGTATTTTAACACAATGCTTTTAAAAACATAGACTAAAGGAAGAGGAGGGGGGAAATGAGATGGGGGAGGGGGGACAGGACAGGAAATGACTGGGGGATGGGGCTGGACACCTCAGGACGCCTCCATCCTGCCCAAGGTGGCCAGTCCTGGCTTCTAAATTGTAGGAGCAGAGGCTGACGACAGCCTGTCCAGGAGGCCCCAAGAATAAAAGGGAACATTTCAGGAAAGTTTCGCAGGGATCAGGGGCAAAAGAAACAAAATATTTTAATGCAAAAACCGTTAAGGGAAAAAAATCATAGAAGACTTAAGCGGGTATCTTTTCTGTGGAAAACTAGATTCCTAGCCACCAACCTGGATTATCAGATTCTATGGGGTGTCTGTGACTTTCATTGCCTTTGAGCTATTTTCCAGCCCCGTAAAATATAGAAAATTGATGTAGGGTAGATTGGTCCTCAGAAATGCAGATGCCTTGGCCTGGTGGTGGTGGCGATGACACCCCTCCTGCCCCGCAAGAAGCCAGCCTGTGTCTTCACTAAGGACATTCACGTCGGCGTCCTGATCAGCTGTCCTTTGGATTCTCCTTTGAACCGGTTTTTACGTCCTGACTGGTTTTCCCATTACTTACTGACTACCATAAAATCTTTGACACAGGCTTATTTATATTTATATATGAAAATAGTGATCTTCCCTTTAAAAAAAATTATACTTTAACCCCATCAATGAGGAGAGAGCATAGAGGAGACCAGAAGATTCGTGGGAACTTTTAGACAGTTGAGAATGAGGTAGCAGGAACTTCACCCCACCTGGCCCTCCTCCCTGGGAGCTGCCTCTGGGGTCTCAACCTCTGTCTTCAAAAATGATTTGATGAAAAATTGCAGACTTGTGCTACAAATTGCCTGTTATCCCTAGAGGGGACCAGATCGGGATGTTGATGAAATGTCTGGAGCTGGGGCAGCCTTGGGTTCCCATGAGCATTTTGCTCTCGTCTCAGGAAGCCAGAGTGCTGGGCTGAGCCCTGCGGAGACGGCCATCAGCTGGGGAGACCCAGGGCCGACGGTCCCAAGAGGTGATGCTGAGGCCTCCTTCTCCCCTCCTGACCAAGCCCGGAGCTCTAAGCTTCAACCCCCCACTCAGATGATGGGTCCAAACACCGCCGGCAGAGGGAGGACAGGGGTGTCCACCCAGAGGACAAGGGCAGAGCTGGCCTTACCTGCCTGGCCCCAACCTGGGCACGTGGCAGGGCAGAGGGGTGGTGTGATAAACGGATTTCCCATCACATCAGCAGAGAGGAAGGGAGGGAGGGGCAGAAACTTGGAGAACTGCGGGCCAAAATCAGACGTGCAGAGAGACAGACAGAGACAGAGAGAGACAGTGAGAGAGAGAGAGAGAGAGAGAGAGACATCCGGAACAAAATCCAGAGACACGCAGAGATGAGCAGAGAGACAGTCTCTCACACAATGGCCACGGGTCCCACGGCCCGACGCACACCGCACACTGTGTGACAGGCCGGCTTTCCTGCCTGGTGGAGCCTCAGACCCTGCCCCGCCTGCCTCATGTGGGTCTTCCTGTACCCCCATCCCAACGTACAGGGTCCCCTCTTCCCCAATCAGTACCCTCCCTTTCACCGCTGGCGAGGCTGGGGGTTCAGTTGTGTGATCCATCCAGTTGGGATGACACTATTTGTCTGATTTTCAGCAGTTTCAGCTCTGGGGCCACAGGACACGAGGGCTCCATCAGAGCCCACCCCGAAGCTCTTGGGGCATTTGTGGGCTGGAGCTGTGAATCCGAAGCCCTGAGACCATTCTTCTCTCTCACCTGTTTGTCCAGGTACAGTCACAGCCACCAACCAACACAGTTCTATTCCTTGGTTTTCCCAAAATCTCCAAAAGCATCACTTACGGTCCCTGAGCTCCTTGGTTCTTGCAAGGATGAGGTGACGAGGAGAAGCCGATGCAGACGTTCGTGTGTCTCTACCAACACTTCACGCCACGGACAGTCAGCGCTCACTTGACTACGGAAAATAGACTCTTAGCATCTTTCAATCTAATCAGGTGAGAGAGTGGATTCCAGGAACCCCAGAACCGGTTCAGACAACTCATGCTGAAAATCCTCTAGAGCCACGCTCAGGACCAACATCTGTGTGAGTCCGGCTCCTTCAGGTAAACAGAACCAAGAGGCCAGAGAGAGACACAGAAGAGGAGACTCATTGTAGAAATTTGTTCACGTGATTATGAGACCAAGAAGTCCCATGGTCTGCTACCTCCCGGCTGGAGCCTGGGGAACGCTGGGGCTTAGTTCAGTGCAAGGACCTGAAAGTGAGGGTGGCCGGCACAAGTCCCCGTCTGAGTCCAAAAGCCTGAGAGCCAGGAGGGCCGACGCCCGTGGGCAGGAGACGGACGTCCAGCTCAGGCAGAGAGAGGGCATCCCTTCCCCCACGTATGTGTTCTGTTCAGGCATCAAGAGATTGTGAGATGCCCACCCACACTGGGGGGGCATCTCCTTGCTCAGCCTCTGATGCAAATGCTAACCTCTCCGGAGACCCCCCCCCACCCCGCCAGACACACCAAAAGGAATGTTCTACCAGCTTCTGAGCTGGGCCTCCCTTGGCCCAGGCGAGTTGACACATAGAATTAACCATCACACCAGGGAGACTGTGTCACCCAGACGAGGGTACTTTTGGGGCATGAAAGGCAGTGATATTAACGATGAGACCAGGACAGCAAGCATAGGAGGGGATGGTCCCATGTGAACTGGGGTGTCCAGGCCCAGACCTGACCATCCCTGTAGAAACCTCTGCCAACACCAGCAGTGGAAGGAGAGCAGGGCCAGGAACTGGGGCTGGGATGAGGGAGCCGGCTCTCAGAGAAGAGCCTCTGGCTTGGTCACGGTGCCAGGCCCCTCACCCTCCTGGGGCCCTGGCTGCAGCCCAGGGACTGAGGGAGGCCGACAGCCTGTCTGTCCCCTGAGCATCAGTGTCACTGGAAGATTCGGAGGGAAATTGTCTGTGTGGAGATGCTGCCCAAGTCTCATGGATTTTTCTAACGAAACAAAAGATTTATTAGAAGTGAATCATTTTGGTCCCAAACCATTGCAGAGCATACCTTGATTTTCTGTCGACTTGGGTTTAGACATTAAGAATCTCTGTCTGGAGGGAAAACAGATTCTCAGTGGCCAGGAGAGAAACACACATGCGTGCACACACATGCACGTGTACACACACACACACACACACACACACACACACACACACACACACACACACACACTAGATCCCATGACCCCAAGCCTGACTTGTCCATAAGTTGCAGGGCAGTTGGATTTCATAGCCTTGTAGACGGTCTCCCAGCCCCTTCCCAGGTCTCCGGGAAAACCCTGTGACATCATCGTGTCTGCCTCCTTTGGGACATGAGGAAGTGGAAGAATTCCTGGCACACACAGAGACAGTGAACTTGGACCATCACTGCTTTGGGGTTGTGTGTGTGTTGAGGGGAAGCTGATCACAGCCACGTCCTGCTACCCAATTTGCAAATACAAATGCAGTGTCCTTATTAACACATCGTCAGGAACTTCAAGGTGGTGACAGCAGAGCAGTAAACCAAGGGTGGGCCCTTCTGAGCATGGGGCCTCTGGCGACTGTCCAGGTCACACACCCGGGAGCGGCTCTGGTCACAGCCCCGCTGCCCCACTTCTACCTCTGACACGTGGCTTGGAATGGCACAGTCTAGCACAGACCTTTAAAAGCGAGAAGGGCCGGCCTGGAGCGCAGTGTTCTGGGCCAGCACCCGGATCCTCTCCTAGCCCCCTCCAGGTGGCGGGGCCCCTGTGGGTTTGGAGCGCCTCCCCTCCCCCGGTCTCAGGCCGTGAGGTTCAGGTGAGCAAATCCTACCCCACCTCCATCCTTCGTGCAGGCCACCAGCCCTGGGCAGTCAGCATCTTCCATCCCTTGGGGATAACCGTTGGTTCAGAGCTGGTCACATAGCCAGGGTTATAAGGCCAGTCTCGGGGCTGCATCGGGAAGGAGAAGGAAGGTGTCTTGATGAGCGCTTGGACCCAGGTGTGCCCCTCACACCCTCCTCTTCTTGTGAGCTCGTGCATCCCCTTTCTGCTCCAGGCGGAGGCACTGGGATTTCAGCCCATTGGAGGTGGAGAGAGCAGGCTCCAGGGGGGTGCTGGACGGCTGGGCAAAGTGGATGCCCTGTGCCCGTGGCTGGAAGGAGAGCTGCTAGCTGCCCTGCCTCTCTCAGCCCTGGCTTGTGTCAGACCCCGTCAGCGGGGACTCCTGCTGCCCCTCCTCTGTTCCGTGGCCCAGACACATCCTCGGCCGTTCAGGACACTCCTGCTGCTGTAGACTGCCGGAGGTCCTAGGGCGTCTGTCCACTTTACCAGCCAGGGTCTCTTCTGGGGGACTTGCTGCCAGCCTGCCTGGGGCTCTGGTCTAAATCAATACACTGACAGGCCCTCGTGGGCAGGAGATGCTGCACCCAGGACTCGCCTTAAAGGGCCTTCAGGGATCCCGGGAGCAGCTGTGGGCTCTTCAGCGCTCTGGATTTCTCGCAGAGGTTGCCCTAGTCAGCCTGCATTCGGCCTCAGAGCTGCTTGCAAGTAACATGGTCCGTGGCCAAGAGCGTGGGTCCTGGAGCCCAGCTCCCAGGCTTGAACTTGGTCATCCAGGCATTAGCCGTGGGGCCTTGGGTAACCTCTGTGAGCTTCCGTTTCCTCATTTGTAAGAGGGGGATAAGTCATAATCCCTTCTTCGTTGGCTTGTTGTAAAGATTAAGTGGGATAAAGTGTTTAGCACGGGGGCCGGGCAGTAAGACGTGTTCCATAAACGTGAATTATCATCACATTTCTTTCCCCCTCACATTCTCTCCTGAAAGAACTTGCTCAGCCCCCAAAGAGACCATGGACCCCAGACCCCAGCGGCTGGGTCGGGGGTGTCTGCCGAGCCTCGGGCGCGGCTCGCCAGCTTTGCTCCTGGTCGTGGCGACTCGGGAGGGCCGTGCAGTCCTGTCACGTGGGGTGTTGTGTCGCCTGCAGACAGATGAGTGGCATCGAAGGCAATGGCCTGTGGACGGGCAGGGGAGCCCAGGAGCTGAGAGAGGGGGAGGGGGAGGGAGATGAGGGGACAGAGGGAGGGATGGGAGGACGGGGAGGGAGGGAGAGGGAAGGATATTGAGAGAGAGAGAGAGAGAGAGAGAGAGAGAGAGAGACCTGTCATCGTACTTTGCCTTTTATTATTGATTTTTTTATGACAGCCTTATTATTTTGCGGTCTTTGTGGGTCAGGACTTTGGATGCCCCTGACTGAAGGTCCCTCCTGAGTTCCGGTTGCTCCTGGGGTACAGTCTCATCTGGAGGCTCCCCTGAAGGGCCTTCGCCCTGGCGCTCAGCCACACACCGTCTCACGGACTCAGTGGCTCACGGCTGTGGGTGGCAGGCCACCGTCACGTCCCTGACGCCTGGGCCCTGCAAAAGGCGGCTCAGGGCGTGGCAGCTGCCCGCCATCTGGGAGAGCGAGGGAGACCCCACCCGGGACAGATGCCGTAGTCCTTCTGTAACCTGATCTCAGGTATGACATCCGCTCTCTTTTTTTTCCAGTTTATTTTTATGTGGTAAAACAGACGACATAAAATTGACCATCATATCCCTTTCTAAGTGTACAGCTCAGTGGTATGAAGTACATTTGCCCCGTTGTGCAGCCGTCACCCCCGTCCACCTCCAGAACTCTTTTCATCTTCCCCAACTGAAACTCTGTCCCCTTTTTTTCCCCCACTCCCTCAGGCCCCAGCAACCACCATCCTACCTTCTGTCTCTATGGATCTGACTCTGCTAGGGACCTCAGGTAAGTGCAATCGTACAGTATTCTGGGGGTGCTTATTTCACTTAGCATAAGGTCCTCCAGGTTCATCCATGTTGCAGCATGTGTCAGAATTTCCTCCCTTTTTTTTTTTTTTTTTTTTTTTTTTTTTTTTGTTTTTTGTGGTACGTGGGCCTCTCACTGCTGTGGCCTCTCCCGTTGCGGAGCACAGGCTCTGGACGCACAGGCTCAGCGGCCATGGCTCACGGGCCCAGCTGCTCCGCAGCATGTGGGATCTTCCCGGACCGGGTCATGAACCCGTGTCCCCTGCATCGGCAGGCGGACTCTCAACCACTGCGCCACCAGGGAAGCCCCTTTCCTCCCTTTTTAAGGCTGGATAATATTCCATTGTATGGATGGACCACATTTTCTTATCCATTCATCCATCAATGGACACTTGGGTTCTTCCATGTTTTAGCTGTTGTGAATATTGCTGCTATGAACATGGGTGTACACATATCTCTTCGAGACCCCGCTTTCAATCTCTTGGGAAATAGATCCAGAAGTGTAATTGCTGGGTCATATGGTAATTCTATTTTTAAGTTTTTGAGGACTCTCCATACTGTTTTCCACAGCAGCTATACCACACTCCCATCAACAATATACAAAGCTTTCCATTTCTCCAAATCCTCACCAACCTTTGTTATTTATTATTATTTTTTTTATTATTATCTGATGATAGCCATCCTAATGGGTGTGAAGTGATACCTCATTAGAGTTTTGGTTTACATTTCCCTAATGATTCGTGATGTTGAGCGCCCTTCCGTGTGATTACTGGCCATTTGTATATCTTTGGAGAAACGTTGAATTATTCAAATGCTTTGCCCATTTTTGAACGGAGTTGATTGTTTTTGTTGTTGGATTTTAGGAGTTCTCTGTGTTCTGGATATTAATCCCTTTTTAGCTATATAACTTGGAAATATTTTCTCCTATTCTAATGATCTCTTTTCGCACCAAGGCTGAGGGGGGAAAGGAGATAGCAGGGAGAGTGTGATTGAAAATTCTAACCCTCTGCTCAGCTACCTTCAGGCATAGCTGGAACCAGGGGCTCAGCCCCGGCATCTCTGGGATCCTCCCCCTTCCCTGAATCGGTTACTGAGGCCAAATGTCTGGACTATGCTGATTGGTCAGACTGGGTCACCCCTGGCATTAGGGAGGCCGGGGAGGAAGATGCCCAGAGGCAAATGGAAATTTTTTTACCAGCAGAGGAAGACAGAGGCTGCAAAACAGATGTTCATTGACCTGAGTGGGCCTGGGAAGGTAGCGACTAGGGCCAATGCCTGTCCCTTAGAAGCCCAGCCCAGTGAGGATGGGGCAGATGTGTGGGTGCCTGACTGCACAGTGATGCCTTTTGTGCCCAACAGAAGGTGCACCCGAGGCTGGGGACATGGACATGGGAGAACCAAGTGCATAGGGTGGGGAAACAGGGAGGCTGAAGGAAAGACTTCGGAGCAGAGGCAGTGCTTAAGCTGGGTCTTGAAGGATGAGTAGGAGTTCATCAGGGTGTGCCCAGTGGGCCTGGCAGAGAGCAAAGGCACTGAGACCTTGACTGGGGTTTGAATCCTGATGCTTCCTCTTCCTAACTTCCTAGGGCAAGTTACATCATTTCTCTGAGCCTCGGCTTCCGCCTCTAAAAAATGGGGGAGGATCACTGTGCCTCCCTCTGAGAGCTGGTGGAAGAGGCAATAGGATGAAGCAGTTCATCCTATGAATGAATTGCTCAACAATTCATTCAAAGTCCCTGCTCTTCTGGAACTTGTATTTTCTCATCTGTAAAGTGGGGATGATAATTGTACCCTCCTCAAGGAGTTGTCATAAAGGGTAAATGAATATATGAATATACGCCACAGTGCCACCTACTGTTAGCTGGTAACTGTTGTTATTATAATCCCAAAGTTCCGAAGATGAGTGACAGGTCTGCGGGGGAGATGCTGGAAGCAGGTGTGTGTGCCCCAGGGAGGATGCAGGTGGGTGGGATGCCCAGCTACACCCAAGTGACAGCGCTGCACTCAGCATCCATGTGGCCATAGACAAGTCCTTCCTTTTTGCTGCCTGCCCTCCTGCATCTGTAAAATGGACCGTATGATTGCACCTGCTCATGGAGTTGCTGGGCCTGAACAGGAGGACCACTGAGGCCCTGAGCAGAGCTGCATTTGGGTGGTGGTGACGAGTGTTGTCGCTTTCGGGCTCTCGGGAACTGTGCCTGTTACACTGAGCCGGTCAGTCTGATGGCCTTGGTGCTGACGAGGGCCCTGAGGCCATCTCAGGCCAGAGACCCTGCCTCAAATGCAAACCCCCCAGGGTCAGCAGAGCCTTTTCATCCTCTCAAGACTGAAGGCTCCCGGGTGCTTGTGGGTGGCGGAGTTGTGATTGTTCTAGAGCTCAGAGGGCCTTGGGAGAGGGGCCTGGGCACACGGTTCTTGAGCTGGTTGGTGGCAGCAAGCGTCCCACATACGGTTGTCACCAAGCGAAATAGTAATGTTTTATTTTATTAAAAAGATAAATACTACGTATGTACATATATATAAAGCGAGTGTATGAGAAGCGCAGCAATGACTCCTGCATTTCACAGCAGTTATAGCAAAGGCGGCCAAGGCGCCTCCCGCATGGGGAGGGTCAGGCCCCGGCGCAGTTCTAGGCTCACTCTCATCTCCTTTCACCCTCTCCACGCCCATTTTATACACCAGGACACTGGGGCTCGGAGAAGTCAAGCGACTCGCCCAGCGTCCCACAGCGGCTCAACCGGGCAGCTTCTTTACAACGTAATTACGCGGGCGGCTGCACCTCCCGCCCTACTCTCCCTTTAACGTTTCCAAGGCGTCCTGGCTCTGAGGTCCCTCATCCCGGGCTGCGGAGCCCGCCGGGTCCCGGAGATCAAGGTCACGGTGGCGCCCCTCGGCGCCCCCTCCCGGCGGAGGGGCGGGCCTC
>NW_020173687.1:3597747-3635334 GCF_003031525.2 Neophocaena asiaeorientalis asiaeorientalis | reverse complement strand
AACAAGGGCAGTCAGTGCGCACAGTGGTCCGGCGCGCCGGCCTTGGCGTCGGCGGTCCCGGGATTGGAACCCTCCAGTGTTAGCTGCGTGAGCCTGTGCGCGTGGCACTTGACTTCGTTGTGCCTCGGTTTCCGCATCTGTAAGATGGGGTGCGATCCAGTACTTAAGTCTTGGGGCAGTAGCTGGGATCACGTGAGCAGCGCTTGCTACCCAGTGAGAGTTCCACACGTGTTCCTGGTCCCTTGTTCCCTCAGGAAGGACAGTGGGCCTCCCTCCACCTGTGCAGGGCGGGAGCTGCCAGGGCCCCTGCAGATAGACACCTGCTCCTGGAGTGGGTCCAGCTACAGTTAAAGGGACAGGATCTCAGGAGCGGGACTGAGGAAGCTGGAAAATGGCAGGGCTCCACCTGGTCCAGGGGAGAGGACCTGGAAGTGGGCGGGGCTTAGGTCTCCCCTTGTGGAGGCCAGAGAGCTTTGCCTGGGTTTGCCGGCCATTGGTACAGTTGGCAACCAGGCTGAACACTGGTGCGGCCCTAGGAGAGTTAGGCCAGTGTTTACCCCAGTGGCCCCTTGGTTGGAATCCCTGGGGGATCCCACCCCAGGCCTGCCCCTTAGAATCTCCTGGAGTCTGTCTTTTTAACCAGTGCCCCAGGTGATTCTGGGATCCAGCTTGTCTGGAAACTGGTTTAGAGACATCAGTGGTTCTCACCAGGGGTGTCCCCCACGCCGGTTTTGGTTGTTACAACTCCTCCCCGCAGTTCTACTGGCATCCAGTGGGGAGAAGCCAGGGAGGCTGCTGAACATCCTATTGCCCAGAAAGCCCAACCCCACCCCCCAGAAAAAGAAGGAAAAAGAACGCGCAGATCCAGGCCAGCGGTGCGGAGGTTGGGAAACTCTGAGATCCACCGAGTCACTGGGTCGAGAAGGATAGGGCTCTGGGGTTGTTGGGACCAGCAGGCGTCATTTGAGAGCCTGTTGTGTGCCAGGCCCTCTGCGGGGCCCTGAGGATGAGAAGCCCGCGGAGAAGCTTTGGGGCACCTCCGTGTGGTGAGGGGAGCCCCAGCCTAGAAGATGGGCGGCCTTTCTGTTGGTGAATCCACTCCTCGTGAATATCAAGCACCCGTAAGCGTGAGGCCTTGTGCAGAGCCCTGGGGGTGCAGCAGACGAGAGGGAGGTGGCCCCCACCCCGGCACTCACCCTCTAGTGGGGGCAGAGGCGCCCTCACCCCGTGCCTGTACACAGTGGGTGCACACAAGCACCAGCTTCCTCCCCTGAAAGCACCCCTCCAAGCTTTACTTGGGTACTGAGTTTGTAGCAAGGTGTATTTGGGGTTAGGTGTTGAGAAAGGACATTTCAAATTGTGACCTTCAGCCTCTTGGCAGTGTATTCGGAGCCATCACAAGTGTATGATCTGCCTGTGGACGTGATGCAGTTCCTGCCCCATATGCTCATTTCAATTGTTGGGCATTTTTAAAATAGTTCTGTGGCTTCCGTGTGAGCCTTGAAGGATGCAGGGCTCAGCCACTGCTAACCCACTTTCGCCAAGGAGGAAGCCGACTGTTTAGGGGGTCAGCAAGTGTTTGTATTAATCACTGAAAATGGCTCAGGCACTGACCTACATGCTGGGAATGCTGCAGAGCAAGGGGGTCAGCTTCCTGCCCTCAGGGAGCTTTGATTCTGGTGGGGGGAGACAGACAATGGGTGTAGAGGCAAATAAAGTGAAACTAAAAGATAACCTCTGTGCAGAGCAATGTTGGAAGAAGATAAGGACAGAGAGGCGGTGATTGAGGATGGGAGCTGCTTTAGCCGGGGTGGCCAGGGGAGAGTCTTCCAAGAGGGATGTTTGGCTGCAGACTTGAATGGGGAGAAGCAGGGAGCCATGTGAGGATAGGGGGCGAGAGCATTCCCAGCATGAGGAAAAGCAGTGGCAGAGGCCCTGCATGGGACTTGGTGGCACTGGAGAACAGAAGAGGGTCATGAGGCTGGAGACCCTGGGCGAGGGGAGATGAGCCGTGCCTGGCCAGGTGGGCCAGTGGACCCCGGACCCTGTGATGAGCTATGGGGGTTTCGCATGTGCAACATGAGGCCCTTGAGTATGTGGGTTTCACGTGTGTAGCACGAGGCCGTTGGCCAGCTTTAGGCTCAGGAATCGCATGAGTGGCCGTCCTGTGGCAGCAGGCCCCTGGTGGGGAGAGGGCCACCTGCTGCTGGGAGGGCAGGGGTGGGGACAATGGGCAGCCCCAGGACCCTTAGGTGGTGGAGCTCACAGGCCCTGCTGAAGCCTTGGGGACCTGAAATCCGGGATTGTGGGCAGGTGGGCGGGCGGCCTGGAGCCTCCCGTCCGAGATTCCCCGGCGCCAGGCTGAGTCTTTGGGTTTCAGTGTTGCATTTCAGTGTTGGGTCAGTTAAGACCTCGTCCAAATACCGAATTTTGGTTTGGAGCAAGGGTCCGGGGACGCGGGGTAGAGCCAGGCTGTGTGCCCGCCACTCTGGGTGTTCTGATGGTTGGGCTGTGGAGGGGTCCCCTGACCTCCCAACGTCTGGACCCGGAAGGGGATCTGTCTGGCCGCCACCTGAAGCTCTGCTGCCTTGATTCCCGGAGCCTTTGCTTTGGGCAGGTCCTAGCTCCCAGCCTTGAAGGGCTGACAGGCTGTTTCTGTGGCTGGTGCTGCTTTAACTTAGGAACAAATGAGCTGCTTATTCTTCCAGACTTCGAAGTTGGCTCTGGAAACGCTGACTTGTACTGGGATATTTCTGCACCAAATGCGTTGTGGTTTTTTGCTTGTTTGTTTGTTTTTAATTTTTTTGAAGGGAAAGGAATGATTGATGAGAGCGTGACATGTTCGAGCCGATGCTCGTTACAAGTTGTGGCTTTAGTGGCTGCACGAGGCCACTGCAAATGGAATGCTGGTCTCCCTGGCCCAGCCCAGGGCTCAGAGTTAGGGCTGCGCCAGGCTCCCAAAGGCAGCAGCTCTGAAGACCCAGGTTGCGGCTGAGCTGCCCAATTCTTTGGAAATCATAATGACAACCAGGTGTATTTAGCAGACTTTTCTGGTAGCAAGTGACCAACAATTTAGGAAACGGTAAATCCAAAGCCGGGCAGTCTCAGTAACTCCAGCTAGCATCCTTTTGGCTGTCCAGGGCTCGGGCTGGGTCCCACCACCCGCCCTTGGGAATGGGGGGTGCTGCGTGGCTGAGTCCTAGCTCACGGGGCCAGTCCACAGGCTGCCCAGCCAGAGATGGAGCCTGCATCACCTCCGTAGCCAGGCCTGAGGACCCCCGCTCCCGCCCTCCCCGGAGAAAATCAGTGTGATGGCAGCAGAAGGAGAGTGGGTGCTGGGCATTGCAAACCCCAGCACATTTCCAGCTGCCCCAGCAGCACGGGAACCCCATACCTGTGCGCACCTGACCTGCAGAACCCACCATGGATCTGGAACCCTCCTCTGGCCTCAGCCTTCTTTCCTGTGACGGGTTTGTGTTTGAAGGCAAAGGCAGGGGTTGCGACCTCCAGGCAGCAGCAGGAGGTCCTGCGAGGGTTCGCCATCCAGCCGAGACCTTCCCTTCCCTCCCTCCTGTCACCTGCCCAGGTGCCCAGGGAATTTTCCCGCCACTTACCCCTCATCCGCCTAAAGCTGCGCCCCATCTTCTTAAAGCTGGCTGATGGACTTGGCCAAGATGAGTTGGCTGACCACTCCATTCTTGCTTGAAGGGAAATGAGTGGTCCTCAGGCTTTAGAACGGGTCTGGCCTGTAGTTGGCACTCGGTAAATATTTGTCAGATGAATGCATGAGATGTTCTCCCATGCAGGCAATAGGTTTCTTTGGAGGAAAAAAGAAAAGAAAATATATAATTACATTAGTATTTCACGAACGCCTTCTCCAAGTGAGAAGTGAAAACATTACAGGATCCCCTTAGAAAACCACTCCTTCCCTGCCCCTCCCTGGAGGGAACCCCTGTTACCATGAGTGTTTTTCCCGCCAGACTGTCTTGACACGTGCGTGTGGGTCTCGGTAGAATATGTACGGGATGGTTTCCTGTAAGTGTTTTTAAAGAGGTGGCGTTTGAATACAGCCGACTTGTTCGGAAACTTACTGTTTTTATTCAACAGCATGTCTGGGAGATTTATCTGGGTTCGTGGATTCTTCCTAATTGCTTTAGAATATTCCACCATTTGAGACTTTCTGTGGCTGCAGGCCGTGGAGGGCGTCCTCAGACCCTCTGTTCCCGGTGGTGCCTCTGTGAACATCCTCTCGGTACATTTGTGCAAGTGTTTCTCTACAGGGCATGTTCTAAGACGAAGTCCTGGGGCATAGAAAGAGCCTGTTGTAAATTTTACTTGGTTTAGCGAAATTGTTTCCCACAGTGGCTCTGTCACCCCCAAGGGCTGTGTCTGAGGAGCTAGCTTCTCTAGGTCAGTTTCTTGAAGGTTGTCAGTCCCACAGGAGAAGAGTGGGACTTCTTGGTTTAATTTGTATTCCGTGATTGCTGGAGAAGGTTTTTCTCATGCTAATTGGCCCTTTGGATTTCACTTTCTGTGAGTTGCTTCTTTGCTGTGGGGTTGTTAGTTTCTTTTTGTAATTGGTGTGTAAGAGCTATTTGTGTGTTCTGGGTTCTAATCCTCCGTTTGCTACAGAGATTTTTAATCTCCCTGCGGCTTGGCTTTTAATTTTGTTTATCGTGTCTTTGGTTGAGTAGAAGTTTTAAAGTTTGTCTTTTTTAAGATATGGTTGACATATAACATCATATGAGTTTAGGTATATTATGCAATGATTCGCTGTTTGTATGTATCGCGAAATGATCACAGGAAGTCTAGTTAACGTTCATTGCCACAAAGAGTTTCGTGTGTGTGTGTGTGTGTGAGTGTGATGAGAACTTTTGCCGTCTACTCTCTTAGCAACTTTAAATGTACAGTACACTTCCAGTAACTATTGTCACCAAGCTGTACATTCCATCCCCACATTTTCAGTTCTGAAGAGTGAAGTTCATCAAGCTTTTTCTTTTTCTTTTTTTTTTTTTTTAAATAAATTTATTTATTTATTTGCTTTTGGCTGCATTGGGTCTTCCTTGCTGCATGCGGGCTTTCTCTAGTTGCGGCGAGCGGGGGCTACTCTTTGTTGCGGTGCGTGGGCTTCTCATTGAGGTGGCTTCTCTTGTTGCGGAGCACGGGCTCTAGGCACGCGGGCTCAGTAGTTGTGGCGCAGGGGCTCAGTAGTTGTGGCACAGGGGCTTAGTTGCTCTGCGGCACGTGGGATCTTCCCGGACCAGGGCTCGAAACTGTGTCGCCTGCGTTGGCAGGCGGATTCTTAACCACTGCACCACCTGGGAAGCCCCCATCCAGCTTTTTCTTTATGTCTTTGCTTTTTGTGTCTTCTTTAAGAAATCCCTTTCTGCCTCACATTTAGAGCAAACACCTTGCCCCAGTTTGCCCAGGATGGTCCTGGTTTTAGCACTGAAAGTCCTGTGTTCTGAGAACCCCTGAGTCCCAGGCAAACCAGGACAGTCGGTCATAAACATCTTCACCCATGTTTCCTTTTAATGAGTGTACAGCGTTTTTCTTTACATTTATGTTTCTAATCCAGTGTAATTTACTTCTGTGAATAGTATGAGGTAAAATACGGATTTTTAAAAAAATTGAAGTAGAGTCGATTTACAATGTTGTATTGGTTTCAGGTGTACAGCAGAGTGATTCAATTATATGTGCATATATATATTTCAGATTCTTTTCCATTATAGGTTTTTATAAGATATTGAATATAGTTCCCTGTGCTCTACACAGGGTCCTTGTTGTTTATCTGTTTTATGTATGATAGTGTGTATCTGTCCATCCCAAGCTCCTAATTTCTCTCTCCTGAATACAGATTTTTAATCAGGGATCCAGGAGTCAAATGTTTCACTCAGGGAACCATCGGTTCTGGTGGAAACATCCAGCCATGCATATGGGCAGAGGAGGAAAGGTGGCCTGGAGGGCAGGCGTGTGACAACGGGGCAGACCATGTCTCCCGAACCTAACACTGAAGCAGGTTTTGGGCGAGAGTTTCGTTTCTGATTTGATAAAATATATGGTTTTATTGATAACGATCAACGTTTCATTTTGCATTTGAGAAACCCCTTTTACCAAGAAGCACCGGCCCACAGGAGTCAGCTGTTTGGAGAATTCCAGGGGTTCCTCCTCATGGCCCTGCCGTTTCTGAAGGCCCAGCCACTTCTCCCTCCCCCTTCCCCCCAGAAGGAGCCCTCCCCCCTGTGCCCGTGGAGACCTGCGTCCTCGTGACTTAATAAAACCAGGGCACTGAGTCCCCCAACCCCTCCTCTGTTTGAGTTTCATTAAGGCAACCTGCTGCCTTTGGGATTTCTTCCAAAACTCAGTTGCAGTTTCTTTTAAGGAAAAACACCACTACAGCAGCTCACACGCCCTGCATCAGACTCCTCCCAGCTGGACTGGGGAGCCAGCTGGGACGGTGGTGACCAGAGGGGCCGTGTCCCGGTGACTTGGGGTCTGCACTGTGTCCTCTGCAGTTGGGGGGGTGACGGAGGACAGGGTGGGGTGCCTGTTGTCCTTTGAAGACTGGTGACCTTGGTTACCTGGGAAGATGTTGATTTTGCATAATTGTAATATTTTCTGGAAAGGTGACTAGTTCCACCAGTCACTGGGTGCGAGTATGTGAATCTTCATGAGGTCTTTCCTGGGATGGAATCCAGGAGCCCTGGGTGCTCAGAGCTGAGCCGTCCCTCTTCTTTTTCCTGCCCTTGGACACCAGCATCCTGGTTCCCAGGCCTTCAGGTGTGGACTGGGCCTGTACCACTGGTTTTCCTGGGTCTGCGGCTTGTTCCTGGCAAACTGTGGGGCTTCCCTGCATCCATAACCATGTGCCAGTCCATCATCTTAAGTGTCTGTCTGTACATCTGTACATCTCCTACTGGGTCTGTTTCTCTGGAGGGTCCTGACTGATACAGCTGGTGTACTAGTCTGCTAAGGTCACCATAACAAACAGACTACCACAGAAATTAAATTTCTCACTGTTCCGGAGGCTGGAAGTCCAGAATCAAGGTGTCATCTGAGGCCTCTCTCCTTGGCTTGCCGACGGCTTTGCCCTCATGTGGCCAGTGTCCTCTGTGTGCGCCCTGCTGACTCTCCCTGTGTCCAGGTTTCCTCTTCTTCTAGGGACGCCAGTCAGGCTGGCTTGGGGCCTCCTCAGCAAACCTCATTTAACCTTAATCACCTCTTTAAAGGCCCTGTCTCCAAACAGCATCACATTTGGGCGTACTGGGGGTGAGGGGCTTAAGTTCATGAATTTTGAGGGGACTCAATCAGTCCAGAACCCCTGTGAGGTTAGTGCCACTGTCTGTCGGTGGGGAGCTCAGCGGGGCTGTGGGCTGAGCCTCAGGTCTGCTCCACGAGGCCTTTGCATGGGAACCTGGGTCCCAAGAGGGAGCTTCCAAGAGACACAACCTCCAGTTCTGACACCTTTTGTGATCTGGCCTTGGAAGTCACACCTCATCACTTCTGCCCTAGAATCAGCCCACCCAGATTGGGGGTAGGGAAGCAGACACCCATCTCTTTTTAAACATTTTTATTAAAAATTTTTTCTTTTAAATTAATCTTTATTGGAGTATAGTTCATTTACAATGTTGTGTTCGTTTCTGCTGTACAACGAAGTGAATCAGTTATACATATACATATATCCACTCTTTTTGAGATTCTTTTCCCATATAGGTCATTACAGAGCACTGAGCAGAGTTCCTTAGGCTATACGGGAGGTCCTTGTTGATTATCTGTTTTATATGTAGTGGTGTGTGTATGTCAATCCCAGTCTCCCAAATTATCCCTCCCCCATCTTCCCGCTTGGTAACCATAAACTTGTTCTCTACATCTGTAACTCTATTTCTGTTTTGTAAATAAGTTCATTTGTACCATTTTTTAAGATTCCACATATAAGCGATATCAGATGATATTTGTCTTTCTGTGTATGACTTATTTCACTCAGTATGACAATCTCTGGGTCCAGCCATGTCACTGCAAATGGCATTGTTTCATTCTTTTTCATGGCTGAGTAATATTCCATTGTATATATGTGCCCCATCTTTATCCATTCCTCTGTTGATGGACACTTAGGTTGCTTCCATGTCCTGGCTGTTGTCAGTAATGCTGCAGTGAACACTGGGGTGTGTGTATCTTTTTGAATTATAGTTTTCTCCAGATATATACCCAGGAGTGGGATTGCTGGGTCATATGGTAACTCTACTTTTAGTTTTTTAAGGAACCTCCATACTGTTCTGCATAGCGGCTGCACCAATTTACATTCCCACCAACAGTGTAGGGGGGTTCCCTTTTCTCCACACCCTCTCCAGCATTTATTGTTTGTAGATTTTTAAATGATGGCCATTCTGGTGTGAGGTGACACTAGACACCCGTCTCTTAACGGGGGCCATGCAGACCCATGTGGTGAGATGTGAGGTGGGGTCGTATCCTGGCCGTATTTGGGAAATACCACCGGCCACACCATCTGAATGACCCTGACACAGCCCCCTTCCCAGTTCCCGTGTGGCCCTCACCGCTAAGTGTGCACGAAAGAGTCGACCCAGCAGCCTCTCTGCTCTCCCTAGAAAGGCCTGCTCGAGGGGTCGGCCTTCCGCTGGCGTCTGAGAACGTGGACTTGGGGAGGGTCCCTTCCATCTCAGGCCGGGAGAGTGGCTCCCTGCGCTAACTGTTTGCACAGAGAGTTGGGTGCACACTGGGGCCCTGCTTTCCTTCTGGGGTCTGCCTTCCTGCTCCCTGCGGGCAGACGTGCGGCGGTCCCAGTGCCCACGGGACCAGCCCCCCAAGAAAAACGCTGGGCGCTGAGTCTCCAGTGAGCTTCCCGGGGCGACTACCTGTCACACGTGTGGTCCCAACTCCTCGGTGGAGGAATTGTGTCCCGTGACTCCACAGGGAGAAGGTTCTGGAAGCTCGTGCCTGGTTTACCCGGGCGTCACCCACTCGCCTTGTCCCTTTGCTGACTGTGCTCCGTGTCCCCTCTGTAGTGAATCACGGCCGTGAATACGAGTGTACCTGAGTTCAGGGAGCCCCTCTAGTGAGTCCCCAAACCTGAGGGTGGTCCTGGAGACCCCAGCACCGTGGCCGTCTGTTCACTGTCTTGTTCGTGCTCCATCTTTCCCAGCCAGTGTTGACCCAGGCCCGCAGCGACCAGCTCACTGTTGTGTGCACACCTGTGCCTAGCACGTGGCAGGTGGCCTTACCGAGAGCACGAACCACAGGTGGGGCTGGGAAATCCCGCCTTTTCTCAGCCCACGGAGAGAGCCATCCTTGGGCTCCAGAAGTTTCTTCCTTCGTACAGCATCTGTTCTAACACAGAGCCTCTGGCTTCTCTGCAGAGGAGACCCATTTAGCAGAAAAAGCCCCCAAGTCAGTAGCACTTTCCCCCCAGAATTGCAGGGAGCAGCTCACAGCCTCACCGAAGCGTCTCTATTGGAGAGGCTACCCTGCTCTTCTGAAAGCGTATATTTTTAGACCGTTTCGAATTATTTACACACCCTTCCTACAGCAAACTTGAAACAGGTGTACGGAGGCCTACCTGGGCCCCATTCTCCAATACCGACCCCATGTACTTTGTACAGGTACTGACAGGCGCCCTTGGCAGGCACCTCCATCCGAGTCTTAATCAAAGCGTCTGCCTTATCCGTTTCCCAGTCTGTCCGGGTCCGATTCTGCCACCAGCAGGTCTCCCGGAAGTCAGGCAGGCATCCCGCTGCTTGCATTGTGTGCACTGTCTATTTGGATGGTGGGGTCACTGCCACTGACCCACAGGGTAAGGACCAGAAATAGACCCTGCCCTAGATGAGGTTTCTGATACAAGGGAAGGACTGTCTCTCTCCACTTCATAGTACAGAACAGCTGTGTGGAAAGGAATGTTATCTTTCGTCTGTGACTAAATCTCTTTTAACTCCTGTAATTCCCACGCATGCAGATAATGGGATGCCAGCACCGAGAGGATGCTGCAAATTTCTGTTTCTATTTTTATTTTAACGGCTTTGCTGTCTGTGCTTTTCCCTATAAGCCACACCCTCAAATCATGGTAAATTAGCTCCAAGTTTTTACCTCTTCCTTAAATATTGGGAGGATAAAAAGTAAGAGGAGGGATGCCTTTCATTTGTAGAACAGAGTGATTTCTAACTTGGAGAATTATGATGAAAGTGACGGATGTTTTGTAATGATCATTTGCACCGGCTTTGTATGGGAGTCACCACGGTGGGAGAAGCCACGATGAAATCTCCTCTGGGGGGACAGTGATATCACACGAGCCGGGGCCCTCAGCTCTGCCCCTTTGCCTGCATGTCTGTATAGGAGGTGTGACCCCATTTGTCAGATGAGGAAAACCGAGGCTCAGAGAGATGGAGTAACTTGCCCAAGGTCACACAGCTGCCGGAGCTGCACCTGAACCCGGGCAGTCGACTTTGGCAGACGTTGGATTCTTAGCCCTTTGCCTGTTCCTGCCTCAGAATTTATGTTCTCTACCTTTTGTTCTGGAAGACGGTGCTAGTTCTTGGTACCTAATACAGGGGTCCTTAGTGAATGCCCCAACTCAGGCTGCACCGTGGAGGTGCCTGACTTGGAAACAAGGGGTCTGGTGGCAGGAGAGAGAGCCCTGCCCTGCAGGTGGCTTTCTGTGCCCCACAGGTGGGAGACCTGGGTGGCCGTCTCCACCTGTCCTCCTGTGTGGTTTGTGCCCTTCGTTTGAGTCTTGAGTCGTCTTGAGTCTTGGATGTGCGCACATCCCTCTTCCCAGGTGGTCTATGCGGGGTCACCCAGGGTCGTGCGTGCAGGGGTGGGAAAAGGACCCTCGCAGTCCGGCAGACCTGCGTGACCAGCCCCCGAGCCTGGCCCACCTGTGGGTGGAGGATGACACCGGGACTGGCGTCCTTGGTCACCCGGGAGGATGAACGGGAGGATGCATGCGTTCCTCTTCTGTGGCTGCTGAAACGGAGGACCGCGAACTTGGTGGGCTAAGTGACATGTGTCTATCATCACACGCCCCTTGTGGGTTAGAGGTGTGGAGGGCTCAGTAGTGCCCTGCTCTGGGGCCCACGGGCCAGAGGTGCGGGCAGGTCCTGGCGTTCTGAGAGGGAAGCTGAGTCCTGCTCACAGGTTGCAGGACCCGGGTCCCCGTTTCCCTGTGGGCTGTTGGGGGTCCTTCTCTGCTTCCAGAGGCTGCTGTGTTCCCTGGCTTCTGGCCCCTTTAGGACCCGCAGTGGTGGGCTGCATCCTTCTCGAATGCCTGGCCCTCCCTTTGCGCCCCTCGTGCTCTTCTGTCTTCCCTCTGCTCTGAGGGCTTCTGTGATTACACAGCCCCGTCTGGATCATCTCGGATAATCTCCCCGTCTTCAGGTCAGCTGATTATAACCCTGGTTCCGTCCGCAAAAGCCTTCACGGCAGTGCCTGGGGTCAAGTTTGATTGAGTAACCCGGGGCTGAGAATCTGGGGAGATTAGAATTCTGCCGTCCACGCTGTGGGTAAGTGGATTAGCCCGGGGACCGGCCCATAAGGAGCTACTAGGTGCGGACAGGGTGACACCACTGTGGTGAGATCCAGTTAAATCAGCCACATGAGTTTGTGTTGGGGGAGAGCAGCAGTGTCCAGCTTCGAGGAATCCTGCTCTTAAAACAACCCCCCTCCCCAAATTACAGAGCACGTAAATCAGTTGGTAACTATCTGAATTGTAACAGTAACCGTGTGTAGGAATTTTGTTTTATGGCAGTTCAGCGGCATGGTACCTTTGCATCAGGAGTGGGCGGGACTTACATAGTTTCCATGTATCTGGGCTCTGCCCACTACCCTGCATTCTAGGCTGTCTGTGTCTCTCCCTGTCTGAATTGCAGCCTCCCCTGTCCAACCCCCTCATCTCCCCGGCCCCTTTTGCCTTCCTCCAGTGGCCCCATAACCTTCCAAGAGAAGGGAAATCCATTCTCTTTCTTTCCTGGGTGGAGACCCTCCTGGGTTTTTCATTCCTCCCAGGATAAATAAAATCTGTTCCCTGCCCCATGGGTCACGAGGCCCTTTGAGTCCTGGGGCCTGTCCCCCACTCTCACCGCATGCCACCCCGCCCCCAGCACTCCAGCTACCCAGCCCCTTCTCAGCCCTTCAAACTGCCCACTGCTCCCACCCCAGGGCCTTTGCACGTGCTGTTGTCGGGAGGGAGCTCTCCTCTCCCCTTCCCCGCCCCCTGCAGTGCCTGGCACATACTATGAATAAGTGAATCAATCAGTGAAACCCCAAACAGGGGCCTCATGTTCCTTAGGACACATCTCTTGGATCAAGGCTGGTGGCTCCGTGTGGTCTTCAGACCCACGCCTTTCCGAATGCAGGGCCAGCCCCCCGTCTTTGCTGTGTGTTCCAGGTTCTGGTTGGAGCTAGAACCAACCCCACTCTAGATTTCTGCCCCTCCACTCTCTCCTGCCAACAGACCCCCAGGGCCCATTCCCCTAAAATCCTGGGGTTCCCTTTTATACCATGGTACCCCAGGTAGCCCTTGAAAAGAATGAACCAGGAGGGTCAGAGGCCCCCCAAAACTGCCACGTGAAGTGCCAGGAGTGATCTCTGTTGCACCCCAAGTTGATGGGCTGACGTAGCCTCCACTAAACGCAGAAATGAATGCTGTTCCCCCGTCCGCCGTGGAAGTCACTGGCATTACCGTTAATATTCCAGAATGCGGACTGGTGAACGCACCAGGATCGAACTGCCTAAATAACTGCCCCTCCCCCCATGAAATCCCAGCGGAGCCGCCGGCTTTCAACTACACAGCGGGTTAGTGAAATGTAGGCTCTGAAAGCGATCACAGCTTCTATGAAAGTATGGACACAGCCATCATTATTTATAGGTTTGCACAAGTGGATTCTTGGAATTATCGCTCCAGCCAAGGAACTTAGGAAGTATTTTTAAAAGTTTAAAGTACCATACACCTGGTGCTATGAATTTTCTGTAAGTTATGGATCGGGCTCGCTGCCGTATTTGAACTGTTACACGGGAAAAGACTTTGTCTCCCGTTCCTGCGATGGGTTGTTAGAGACATAAATCCGTGTGTGGTGAGGCAGTAAGCCCAGCTCTGGGGTCTCCCAAGGGAAAGGAAAGAAGCCCCTTTAGAATATAAGTCCAGTAACCATACTCCAGTGCACACGTTGAACTGGAGGAAAGAGAAAGTGTCTGGGTGACAATGACCATTATTTAAACATGAATTATCTTCTTTTAAAAGTCAGAGTCAAGTGGCTGGACCGTCGGGCGGTGAGCATAACTGCTGAAGAGCATTGCCAGTTTGCCCTTTTATTTATTATTAACATTCTAATCATCCACGTCTTTCAGAATCCCTTTCTCCACAGTTGTTGGCATCCCATCCTCACGTGTGTCACTCCAGGGTCACAGGGTGGCTGCTGGAGCTCCAGACCCCGCAGGACACTCGGACAGGAGGCAGGCACGCTGCCATCAGCACCTGCCAGGGTGATGGTGACAGCTGCCTTTTCTGTGTGTCTCTCCGTCCGTCCATCAGCGGCGTTTCCCACAGAGGAAGCCAGCCCACTCCCTTCATTAGCTAGAAACAGGGCACACGCAATCCTCCAACAAGGGAGGTGTATAGGATGTACCCAGGACGGGAGGTCCCCTGAGACTTTCGGCTTTGTGCTCCACCGCACCCCGGACACGCAGAAGCAGGAGCTGCCTGGGGCTGTTTTCTTTCCTTCCTGCAGAGGGCGCCCCCATCCCTCCCCTGGTTCGGCTTCTTGCTCCGTATTCTTTTGCCTCCATCCCTGCCATCCTATGGGGCCCTCCCGGCGGCCTGCATGTGCTCGGGGCACGTAATACATCAGAAGGCCAGCGTCTTGCACCAGAGGACTTTTTGTGTCTCGAGTGCTGGGACCGAATGCCAGCACCCTACGAGGGAGGCCCTTCCCCGACTCACACGCGGGCTTAGAGGGGGGACACACAGTTAGGAAGTGATGGAACCCCCTCTCGTGCCCGGGTCTTGGACTCCGCCTCTAGATAGCCTGAGCACGGAAGACACTCTGAGGAGGGCTAAGCCTGGGGGCACCCATGGCCGTTTCTAAGGCCAGCTGTGGCTGCCGATGCCTTTCAGGGTGGGGACCATGGTTGGTGACATGGAGGCTTTTGTTTTAGAAGAGTTGGGTGTGTTTAGAAAAGAGCCACAGCTGGTATTGCATTGAGCACCACCCAGAGTAGCCTTATGGGCAAGGCTGGTGATGGAAACCCCAGCAAGGTCAAAGGGCAAAAGAAGCCAAGTTCAAGGCTAGGTCAGCCCTCAGGTCAGGGGAAGTTCCCACAGGCCATTGTTGGGCGCAGTTCCTTCTGTGACCAGCAGAGGGCGGGGCTCCCCTCCTCAGCGTGGGCTCCGTGGGACCTGCTTTGTCTTCACCCTTCCCTCTCCTTTGGCCTCCAGTCCCCACCCTGGGGGATGCTCTCTGGACCCTCTTCCATTGTTTCCGTTTCCCTAAGAGCTTGGACAGAGACTGCGGCTGCAGCAGTTCTTTTTAAGCGTTTGAGTTTGCTGGTTTAATTCTGTCCTGTGACGGTAAGGAAGGGTCCCTGGAGCCTCAGGAGAAACCTCAGGTCTGGAGGGCAGGAGCTGACGTGGGTCCTGAGGATGCTGAGCCCCCCACTTTTGGAGCAGCGACGCGTTGACGCCTCCGTGCGCAGTCATTGATTTGGTCAACGGATACCCGCTTCTTGGGCACCTGCAACGCCCCAGGCTTCTGCCTGACAAAGATCCCTGAACCCATGGTGGCGACCTGGTGGGGTCCCAGGTCCTTGGGCTATCAGCTCTGCAGGGGTCGTCAACATGCGAGGGGTCTCCGAGAGCACCGCTAGCACTGGTCCAGCTCTTGCCACGTGACCTCTGGGAACGGCTAGGCAGGAGTGACCATGCTGTTTCTAAGATGAGGAATCAGAGTTCCAGAGAGGGGTCCCCAGCCTGCAGCTGGTACCAGAGGGCCTGTGGGACGCAAAGCATGTGCCCTTTTGTCCCTCCCTCACCTGGGGTCCCTTCTGTGTCACCAGCTGCAGGAATCCTCTGGAGACCCACTTCTGAGTTCAGCACTTGTCTTGCACCGTGCTCATGACAGGGACCACAAGACACTGCATGGACTGGGTCCACACCCCCTCCTCCAGCCTAGCTCACACCTGGCCCCTCACTCTGCCTCTTTTTGGGGACTTCAGAGCTCTGTGCTGCTCCCACCTCACGGCCTTTGCCCAGACAGTCCCCTCTGCCTCCTTGACTTGTCTGATTAATCCCACTGAGACTTCAGTTTCAGGAAGGGCATCAGTTCCTCAGACTAGGCTCCGCCCACCCAGGTTGGGCATCCCTCACTCTTGTGTTCACTGAAATCAGTGGATTGATGGATTGCTTAGTTCTGAATCCTCTCTTCTCTGCAAGATCACGAGCTCTGAGAATTCAGGGTCCAGTAACGTCTTGTTTCATTGTGGTATTCCCAGAAAAATCCTAAGTTTTGTCACAAAATAGGTACTCAGGAAATATTTGATGGATGGCAGTGACCTGCATCTTTTTAAAATTGGACAATATTGTCCAAAAATGGACAATATTCTGTAGGTTTCAAGTGTACAGCATCGTGATTCCCAGTTGTTGTATTTTTCATCTGCACTTTGTGTAAGAAAGAAGCCAACTCTGGAGACACCTGTGGGCGGGATTGGGCCTCTGTGTGGTCCTTTTTCCACACACCTGCTAACACGGGGCACGTCTGCCAGCCTCAGAGTCACCTCTGCTGTGGTGTCCCCACCACACCTGCCCTGGGCAGAGGAAGGCCCTCCCTTTCCTTCACCACTTCGTGTTTTCAGAAGGGACGAATTTTACAGGCTTCGCCATCTTTGTAGTTCTTTGAGGCAGCTGTGTTGAGACTGTCAGGGCTGCCCGGAGTCAGCAAATGGCTTTGGGTTTCTGATCAGGGACCAGAAGGGTGACCCCTGGGAGGGCTTCAGTCTGATTCGGAGCCCAGGGCAGGGACAGGGGAGGTTGAAGTGTGACTGTGCCTAGCAGAGGTGAGAGGCGGAACCCAGTCATTCTTCAAATCAAAAGCTCAGCCCAGGTGCCTCTGTGTACCTGGTTGTGTTTTTTAAAACAGCCTCATTGAAATACTTTACGAACCATAAAGGTCACCCGTTTAAAGTGTAAAATTCCATAGCTTTTGGTACGTTTACAGAGTGGTGAAACCATCACCATAATCTTATTTTAAAACACTTAGAACCTTTCTATCACCCCAAAAAGAAACCCCTTCCTCATGAGCAGCCACTCCCTTTGCCCCCGTGCCCCCTCCCTGCCCTAGGTAACCACTAATCTGCCTTCCGTCTCTGTGGACATTTCCCATAATGGAATCATATAGTATATATATGTATATTTCCCATAGTGGAATCATATAGTATATGTGTATATTTCCCATAGTGGAATCATATAGTATATATATGTGTATTTTTGTGTGTGTGTGTGTGTGTGTGTGTGTGTGGCTGGCTTCTTTCACTTGGAACACTTTCAAGGTTCACCCATATTGTAGCAGGTATCAGTATTTTATTCCTTTTTATGGCTGGATAATGTTACATTGGATGGGTACGCCACATTTTATTTATCCATTTATCATGGATAAATAAAGACCCCCGTGGGATCCTCCAGGCTGGGACGTGCGGACAGCAGCCTTCTGCACCCCTTGTGGGCCGGATCTTCCCGGGCCTCTAGACGGCCCTGGTCTGGGTGTGGGTAACTTGGACGGCCTGAGTCGCAGCTGCAGGCAGTTCACCAGACTTCTGTTTCTACTGACCAGTAGAGGTGGGGTCACTAATGTTTTTAAACCTCAAACTATTTTTATTTTGGATCATTTCAAAGCCAGAGAAAAATATGATGACCAGCTCCACCTCTACCCGACTCAAATCAATATTGTGCCAACATATACGCTGAAGAACTAACATATTTGGTGGTCACCCTTGTCTTCTGTCCCTCACCTCCACAGGAACTCCTGGAGCAAATGCTAAGCCTTATGCTTTTCTATGCCTTTAAGCCCCGCCATACAGTTAGGGAGAGTGGGCGAATGGGTACAGCCGTGTAGACTGTCTGAAGGGACTCGAAATGGTTTTAGGTGGTACGTACACAGGCGAGGTATTAAGGGATGTTGGCATCTACAGACAGTTCTTGTGTTCTTCAACCTCCCCAGACGCGGCAGGGAGGCTGCATTCCTATCGCTGGAGTGATGGTTTCCTTTAAAATGCATTTAAGGGCAGATTGATTTAAAGAAAAATCCTAAGTCCGTAGCAGTACAGGTTCTGAGTAGGGGAGGCCCTGAAGCGTAGGGGTGGGGGACAGACAGCTGGAAGACACTGTGGCCACCCCTGTCGCACGTGCCCCTGGGCTGCCATCCGCCCCCCGACCCACTGGTCCATCTCTGTATCCGCTGCTGGCCGGCCTACCTCAGGCCTCCTCACGCAGGTGTGGGACGTGCTGATGGCGTGGCTGGGGGCTTCCTGAGACCTGCCTGTGTTTGGGCCGGGACTTGGCACGGCTCTCGGGGACTGCCGGAAGACACACTTGGAGAGACCGTGGGCCGGGAGCCTCGGCCCTGCCTGTCCTGGCTTGTGACCCAGGCAGGTGCGCTTGCCTCTCTGAGTTGCCCTCACCTCTCAGGTGGAGGCTACAGTAGCTCACACCTCAGAGGTGCGTGAGGAAGAAATGATGCCTCCCTGCCCCAGAGCCACATGTGTCACCATGCAGCACATTTTTACGTGGATAAAAAGTATTTAGTAAAATGTCCTACCGGTTTCCTCTTTGTTTCATGGTACGTGTTGACAACTGCAATGAAATATTTTGGGGGGGTGACATGTATTGATTTATTGGTGGCCCATTCTCGGCTCTGTCCTCCCCGGCCACTGAAAGACCCATTGGGGGTGTTTCTGCATCTGGATCCCCAGTGCGTGGCGTGGTGCTCAGCACACACTGGACTCTGCAGATTATTGGAAGGGAGGGAGGGAGGGAGCGAGGGAGGCTGGCTTTCTTTCTCTGAGGGGACTGCTGCTAAGAGCCCAAAGCTCCATGTGCAGTGAGGACCCACATTTCCCCACACCTCAGTGCTGTCCTTGGCCCTTCACTGGGGTTCACCCAACACCGCCAGGTGCTCCCCCTGCACCCCAGCCCTGCTTTAGGTGCTGGCCGGATACGAAGCAGCAGCCCCAGGAAGGTCCCCAGCCCCTGCCCAGCTTCAGGACCCCTGGCAGGCTCCTCTGAGCCCCGGTTGTTTTCATCACCCACAGTAGGGCTGAGAGCAGCACGCTCTACCTGGGCTGGCTTGAGGGGCTGAGACAGGATCCTGCCCACCGGAGCTTCTCTGCACAGCAAGGCCGGGGCTGGACGCATCCTCTCCCGGCGTCCCTGTGGCCCTGCTACCTGAGGGTCTGGCCCCCTTCTTAGCCCAGGCTGTGTGACACAGCTCCCCTTTCTGTGTCCTTTACTGGGCTTTGCTCTGCTTCATCGTCTGAGCCTTAGCCGGAGGTGTGGGAGTGGCCTCTGTTTCTCCCACACCACCATCTAGAAGGGTTAGAATAGCTCATTAGCCCCTTGGGGGGCACTTCTGCAAGTGGCAGCCCTAGGCGGTGTCACCTCCCTTGCCTTGCCTGGTCTCATCAACTCCATCAAGGAATCTCGGGGAGGCCTCCCTGGAAGGTGCCAGGTGCCCCTCTGCCTCTCTCCTCCCCGGCGTCTGGGCAGTGGGGAGGAGGCTGTGGTGGGCGGGGACAAAGCTCCAGAGTGCCCCACCCCCCATCCCACGGTGGCCTCCAGATCCCAAAGAGAGAGAAAGGGCCCTGGAAATCTCTGCCTGAAGCTGCTGGGGAAATTAGGCCCTGACCTCCGAGGGAGGCACCCTCAGGGTTTCCTCCCCGCCAGCGGGGAGCCGGAGGAAGCGGGATGTGGAATCCTTGTTTCCAGAGAGCGGCTGCGGTGGGAGTGGGCGGTTCAGAACCCAGGATTCAGCCCTCTCCCTCGGGGCGGGCTGCGTGCAGTTCAGGTATTTGAGACCCCGCCCCATCCCCACGCTGGCTCTCGCTCCCCTCTCTCGTGACGTCAAGCTCCTCTCGCGGGGCATGATGGGAGAATCCTAATGTTTTCCAACAGATGCTCCAAGAACAGCTTTCAGATTAAAGCAATCGCCAGAGCAAAGATTCTTTTTTCCTTTTTTTTCCCCCGGGGGGTGGGAGGTGGGGTGGGGGGAGGGAGCGCCCCCAGAAATTCTCGGGCATCACCCCTGCCCCAAGCACGCAATAAACACTGACAAGAAAAAGTTTTTATTTCCTGGTTCAACTTTTTTTTTTTTTCCTGGAATATAGACTGAAGAATGGGAATAAACACGAATAAATAACAGAGCGAGGCCGCGCACGCCGGGATGCGCCTGGCTGCAGCCGCGAGGCTATTGTCTCACCGCCCTGAAGCCAGCCCCGGCCTCGTCCTCCGGCTTCTTCCCTTTCCCTGTCCTTTTTTATTTTCCTTTTTAAAAAGCCGCCCCCTCCAGTCCCCTGGCCAGTGACCTTGGCCTCCTCGGATGCTCTGATTACACGCGGCTCCCACCAACTTGCCCCCACGCCGGCCGGGCCCATGGCCGCGTCCGAGGACGGGAGCGGCTGCCTCGTGTCGCGGGGCCGCTCGCAGAGTGACCCCAGCGTCCTCACCGACTCCTCGGCCACGTCCTCCGCGGACGCCGGGGAGAACCCAGGTAACGGGGTGGGCGGGGGAGGGCGGGGAGGGCCGGGGCAGGGGGCGCTGGGTGCCAAGTCCCGGGCGCTGCTGCGCGCCGGGGCTGCATTTGCGGAGCCGCGGCAGGACCCGGTCGCTCAGGCTCCCCATAAGGCGGCGGAGCCCTTTGTCCGGGGAGGAGCCGGTTCTCCGGGTAGAGCCCGGCACTCCGCATCTGCCCTCCTTGCGGGTTGGTGGGATCTGCTGGCCCCTCCGAGGGGCTTCCCTTCTTTGGGTGCTGACCAGCTGGGGGCCGGGATTCAGACCTGTGGCCGCCTCTACCAGCGCCGGCTCCGAGCTCTGCTTCCCTCCCCCGCGGCCCCAGCTCCGGTGGCCCAGGAGGCCCGGCTGGGGCATCCCCCGCCCGGGCAGGGCAGCGCTTATGCGGCCGCCGCGCGGAGGGGTTCCGCGGGGCGCCCAAGTCGGCGGGGCCTGGCGCACCTGGGCGCGCCCGCCCGCCTCCCGGGACAGGTGTGCTGGCAGAGCTGCCACTGGGAGATGAAGGGCATGCGTGCACCAGGACGGAGCCTGATTTCATTAAATTATATGGACTTCGTTCATTCCCCCACCCCCCGCGGCAGCGTCGATTGTTTAGGTGATAAATCCGGTCACAAAGGAGTCTATACGGCTTGATTGATTACTTTCCAAAGAGGAAGAAAGGCCTAATAAAGCAGGAGGGGGGTGGTGGGAGGTGGGCTGTGCGCCCCGTCACCATGGAGACGCAGGAAGCAAAGTGATCATTAAAACCTTTCTCCACCAGAAGGCAATTTTCACTTCACAGGGAGAAGTCTGAGCTTCTGAAATGTAGGGTTCAAAAAAAGAATCAAAGCTGGTGTTTTGGTATCACGCCACAGGACTCCATCCGAATCTTAGAGAAGCAGCATCCTGTCACAGGTTCTGTTTTGACAATAAGTTGCTCTTACCTTCCTTTGAGGATTGTCCCTCTCTAAATTCACTGACCCCAGATGGGGACTTGATCACGCTAAATGGTGGGCATCAAACTCCAGATACTCCCTGGGGCTGGGGTGAACCGGCTTTGTGGGGAGGGATTCCTTCACTCCGCTGGAACACAGAGGAGCTTCACTATTTAACTGCAAAGAAAGACGGGTTAAAAGGCAGCTCTGTGGGCGCCAGGGCCCAATCTGAAATTTTAAACAATAAACCCATGCAAGGCTTGCAAGATTTCTTTGTTAGGACTATTGACAGTGTCATTTGGTCAAACTAAGGTACCCACCGGAGGAGATCCCTGGCTTTTTTTTTTTTAATATCTGGGAGGGCAAGTTAATTTCCTTGGAGTTTCAAGCAGAGGTAGCTCTCCGCAGACCCTTAATTAAGGCTTTAATTAATCCCTTTATTAGAAATCTGGGATTAAGCCCTCAGCACTCCATGATGGATTGGTTTTCTCTGTGTTGGAGATGCACATCCATGATTGTTCCAATTATGGAAGTTGAGTGGCTCATCATGAGAAAATCCTTTTCAGCTCCTTTTGTCTCCCTGGCAGTAAAAGGAAGCAAACTTGAAACAGGAATTATGGAGGATTTAGCTTTTTGGCTGTCTGTGAGTTGATGCCTCCGTGGGTGGGAACAGAGGGCTTGACAGGTGTCTTGTGCCGGTCCACCTGGGAGAGAGGTGGAAGGGCTTGGATGTCCGTGATTAAGTGATAACCACGGGAGGCTGAAAGCCCGAGTTCGTCTCTGGTTCAGATGCTCAAAATGGGACCCAGCGAGCAGACGCCTGAGGTAAAAAAGTCTCTAGTAGGTATAATTCTGTGAGTGGTAGAACCTTACTAAAAAGCAAAAATCAGTGAAGTATTTAAGGATTGTGTTAAGCACAGGAGTTCACGGTGGAAAGAGATTCAGAATCTTCAAGTTGGAAGCGACCTGGGAGCTTGAAGTGGGAAGGGTGGATTAGGGGAGCATTATCTACACCTGCTTTGCTTGGTTGGCTTGGCATGTGCTCGCATGCCTCTTGTGATGGGGGACTCACTTCTTTTTGATGCAGTGCATGCTTCTCTTTGGGCAGACCGATTTGAAAAGTCTTTTTCAAACGGTTTGGGAAGGTCTGCTATCAGTCAGTTCTGATGTGATCTTCTCATGACGCACGTTACCTGGGTTTCCAGAGAGTCTGGTGTTGTGAGTTAGTTATCGCGCCCACCTGAGTCACTTCTTCACTAGGTTGAAGGGTCCCAGCCCTTCGCCTGCCTTGCCCTGTGGGACCTCTCCCATTTGTCCGCCTGCTGCTCCAAAGAGCTGCTTCTGAAATGTGAAGCTCACAAGCCAGCTGTGGAATAACCCAGTGCGACGTCAGAAGTGTCACCTCCTTCCGTCTACATTCTGTGATCTTATAAAAGCAGCCCAAGGTTGCATTTACCTTTTCCCCCTCCAAAATGCATCCTTAACGTATCAGTGTTCTCACCACAAAAACTCAGAACAGGGCTTCCCTGGTGGCGCAGTGGTTGAGAGTCCCCCTGCCGACGCAGGGGACGCAGGTTCGTGCCCCGGTCCGGGAAGATCCCACATGCCGCGGAGCGGCTGGGCCCGTGAGCCATGGCCGCTGAGCCTGCGCGTCCGGAGCCTGTGCTCCGTAACGGGAGAGGCCACAACAGTGAGAGGCCTGCGTACCGCAAAAAACCCCCCCCCAAAACTCAGAACATTATGGGAAAGGTAAGCAACGACACCCCTTTCTGTCACTCTCCAGAGGTTATCTCTGTGACGAGTTCGGTGGAGCATCTGGACCTTTTCCTACGTGTTTATATCTACAGGTTCTTGGGGAAAGGCATTTAAAAGAACTCAAGTGGTAACACACTGTATGGAAGGGTCTTCCATTTGGGTTTCTACTCAACACTGGGTCTCGGAGATCTCCCTTTCTTAATAACCACGTAGCGTCCCAGGGAATATATTTCTCTCAGTTGAGCTATTAGATATTTGTGTCTCCAGTTTTTAACTGTTACAATCAGCACAGCAGTGGTCATCCAGGCAAAGCCTTCTTGTGTTCCTTTGTGAATTTCCTCTAGGGTATATCTGGGTCACAGGAGACTCACATTTAAAATTTTTCTGGTACTGCGTCCTCCTGGAAAATGGACCACTGATGCTCCTTCAGAATCTGAGAGCACCCTTTCTCCAGAGCCTTGCCAGCACCTGAGGTCATCAATCTGGTTTTCTCTCACACGAAGGGTGACAGGGGGTCTCTCGTGTTTATTTGTGGCTCTTTGACTGCTGGTGAGCTTGAACATCTTTTTGTGGCCTTATTAGTGCGTTAAGTCTCTCAGCGGCCAGGGACTGCGTGGCAGGGATGAAAGATTTTCCCAGAGGGTCACCCTAATGCTCTTTCCACACCGTTACTCCATTCACGATTCTTTTGGCAGCTTTACAGGGTTCTTCACTGCAAATCCTTACTCTTTACCCACAAGCATGGTTAAGATTTTCCCCAAAACTTAAAATTTAAAAAAGACAACTCAGGGCTTCCCTGGTGGCGCAGTGGTTGAGAGTTCGCCTGCCGATGCAGGGGACACAGGTTTGTGCCCCGGTCCAGGAGGATCCCACATGCCGCGGAGCGGCTGGGCCCGTGAGCCATGGCCGCTGAGCCTGCGCGTCCGGAGCCTGTGCTCCGCAACAGGAGAGGCCACGACAGTGAGAGGCCCGTGTACCGCAAAAAAAAAAAAAAAAGGCAACTTGGCATCCCATCACCTTGCCTCCCTCTTCAAGCTTGCCACCTGGGAGCTTGGGGTGGGAAGGGTGGATTAGGGGAGCATTAGGGGTTCATACTTGCGAGGAGAAGTTTTGCTTTTTCTATTTCCATTAGCTCTCAGGCCATGGGACGGGCTCTGCCCTGGCGTTGGTCCTGTGTGGACCTCCTTCTGGTCCGAACCCACATCACCTCCTCACCTTGTCCCTTCACTGCTCTCGTCTGCTCATCCCCCACTTCCTGACACCCTCTCCTCCCTGGGTTTTCCCTGCATCCCGCGGCACGTCTTCCCAGCGCATCGCATGGGGGTTCCCACAGGGCCTTCTTCCTCCACTCTCAGCTCTCTCCCTGGTTCCCAGGTGCCAGGACCAGAGACTGAACCGAGTCACCCTGGACGGCTGTTTAGAATGTTTCCGTGGGGACCTGCAATTTGTCTTTTTAAAGACTCTGCTGTGCAGCCAGGTGGGGGACCCTTTGATCTAGAGCGGGTTTCTCAACCTTAACAGTTGACATTGGTAATGGGATCCTCCCCTGCTCTGGGGGCCACCCTGTGCGTTGTAGGATGTTTAGCAGCCTCCCTGACATCTGTCCACTAGACAACAGTAGCACCCCAGTGCCTGGCTGTGACCATCGAAAAATGTCCTCAGACGTTGCCAAATGTCCCCTGGGGGCAAAATCTCCCTGGAGAACTGCTGACGTAGCTCTTTCATTGTCGAACCCTAGCGTGTATCAGGATCGCCTGGAAGGGTCGTTAACCGCCCCCCCGCCCAACAGTGTTTCCAGTTCAGCCTGTCTGTGGTGGGTGCCGGTGATGTGCATTTCTAACACGTGACCAGGTGATGCTGATACTTCGGGTCAGGTGAGGACACCTGGGGACCCATTGAGCCTAGTCCTTTGCCACGGTCTCAGTCTGTGCTGACCAGTTCCGTGTGTGTGTGTGTGTGTGTGTGTGTGTGTGTGTGTGTGTGTGTGTGTGTCTGCGTCTGCGTGTGTGTCCGTGTGGGACCTGCCTTGACCTGTCTGGCTCCTGAGCTCCAGACGTCTGGGTCCTGCTGACCTCTGCTTGCCCAGGTCTCGGGCCGATCTTACCTCCTCAGAGGGTCCTCTTTGTTCACCTGATGAGACGAAGTAGCTACCCTGCCCCCACCGCCCAGATCCCCTTCCTCCGTCCCTACTCTGGGCTGACTGTCGGTGGGCCGGGCTCCGTAGGCCAGGAGCACAGCACAGACTTCGCCCACAGGAGGCCTCGGTAAGCATCTGTGGAACCAGGCACAGTGTCTTAGTGGATGAGGCCTGGGGCTGGCCAGATGGCTGGCCAGGGCCTCCGTGGATAAGCAGCTCAGTGGCAGCCCGAGAGTAGTCGGCAGGTCAGTGTGAAGGAGGCTGGGACCATGTCTTTCTGCAGGGACAGATCCACCTCTGCTCATGGCCTGGAGAGGGAGAAGCCTCTCAGAGCATCCACTCCCCTCCTGAGCTGCAGACAGACTCACAGACACATCCCCACCCCAGACTCCAGGCTCCGGCATCCCTTTGCCTGAACCTTTTATCGGTGCCCCAGCACGGGGTGGGGTCGAGGGGGTCGCGGCCTGCTTTCTCCCCGGCTTTGTTCCTTGCACGTTCCCTTGTTCCAGAGTCCTGAGTTTTGGGGATCTCACTCTTGCAGAGTGTCTCCATGGCTTAATTAGCAGTAAAACTATGCAGTAATTACCTTGTCAGTTTCTTCTTGGGGGTTATTAAAAATAAAAGCTGCATGCTTAAAGAAATATGGAGTTTAGAAAACTTAGAATTTTTTCTGCTTATGAAAGTAGGAGGCTTTTGAAACTTCCCTTTCTCAACCCTCCTCACCCTAATGCGACACAGAAGGCAGTGACAAGGGACAGCTTCATCCCTGGGACCTTCCCAGGTGCCAGGTGTGGCTGTTCAGCAGAAGGCCAGCCACAGTCAGAGCCCAGGGTCTACCTCCCGCCCCACCCCATCCCTCTCGGTCACTTCAGCCACTTTCCTTCTCCTCACTGGTCACTCTTTGCAATGATCTCACTTATTTGACCAACTAACGTATTCTCTGTCTCTCCTGCCACATAGCACCCAATACAGTAGCCACTAGCTCCTTATGGCAGTTTAAATCTAAATGAAATAAATTAACCTTAAAATTTTCTTTCCTCAGTCGCACTGGTCACCTTTCAAGCGCTCAGTTGCCACGTGTGGCTGGCGGCTGCCATGTTGGATCGTGTGGATCTAAAACATTTCATCCTTGGCGGCTCTGTCAGACAGCACTAGTCGGTGGAAGACCCTGAGGGTCCTCTTGGCTGTGCTGCCCTTGGCTGTCCCCCGGTGGATGTTCGTTGATTGAATGGATAAGTTGTAGCGTAATTGACGTGGTCATAGAGCTCTTCTGCTGGAGCCCCTTGGCTGATCATCTCACGCCCTTAAGGGGAGGACACCCAAGCAGAAGTCACTTCTTATCCACACAGGATTAATTTATTTCAATTCATTGAGCTCCTCCAGAGAACCTAAAGTGTGCCATGGTTGGCCCTGGCTGGATGGGTCTCTTTGACAAAGAGAACAATGACAACCGAAGAGGTTTTTTGCCTGGAATTGGATGAAGGGGTCCCAGGCCTGGCTCTGCCACATACACGCTGTGTGACCTTGGGCAAGTCATTTCACCTTCTCTGAACCTCCATTTCCTGTCTGTAACATGGTGGTAGATAATGTCCATAACTCCAGGTGGGGGAGGATTACTCAGCTGTTGTCTGTAACAGATGCTAGTCGTTGGTTTCACAGCTGTGAAGAGGCAAGGCTCTCCTAGGACATCCCCTAATCGCCTTGAGATAATTCCATCTTCTGTGAATAATGCCAGAAGGGTGCAGACCCTGTGATGAAGACGTGGAGACAGCCTGTGGGTTGATCTGCAGCCCCTCCTCTAACTGGCTCTGTGTCAGGGCCAAGCTGGTCAACCTCTCTGGGCTTCATTTCCTCCACCTGTGAAATGTGAGTTAGTGCTGCGTGGACCTGGCCATGGTCCCTGCGAGGACTCGGGGACCCACACCCCTCGCTGTCTCATAACAGTGAGACCACAGGGTCCGTCCTCAGGAAGCAGTGATGAGAAGAAGGGGGGGGTCCGGTTCCGATTCTGATTCTGGTCTACCCAGAGGGCAGCAGCAGCGTGCCGTGTGGACATGTTGGTTCTAACAGTCTTCCCACCAGCCCAGGGCTCCTGACCTCACCTGCCTTTCCCACACCGACCCTTTTCTACTCCCCGCAGCCTCCCTCCACCCCCGACTGCAGGCCTGCTGGAGTCTCCCCACCTTCTTTAAGTTATTGACTTTGGTTCTCTAATTATGGGATAGCACATTGGTGGTCTTGCAGTCAGATTTGAATGTATATATATATATATTTTTTGATTGTTTTATGAATTTGGTTACCTCTTAGGGAAAGGTACCTGTCTTGAAGGACACAGGTGACTCATTTTGACACTAGGCCTGGGAGTGGCCAGACCACCTGCGGGAGGCTGTGGGTGTGGAGGATGGGAATGTTCCAGGCCCCTCACCCATGCTTCCACCAGAGCATCACGTATGGGGTGGATGTCAAATGTCACAGGAATAGAGGCGAAAGGAAAACGTTTGAATATCAACAACGTATATCAGAGGGTTTGAGACCTACCTTTATTGAATTTGAGCGCTGGGATCTATTCCATGTCCTCTAAAATGGTTTAACCCAGGCCCCCAACTGCAGTGTCCACAGGGGCTGGTACCCCCGAAAACAGCCGAGTCAGGGAGTGGGATTTTGCACAGATATCACCAGGCAGGAATGTGGTCCCAGGGGGACCCGAGCATCCTATTTTAAGAGACATGTTGGAAATCCCGATTTTTATGTGAAATGTGGTTTTTAAATATTAGCAAGTTTGTCAGTTAGGGATTGGTTTGGCTTCAGGTAATAGAAAACCTAAGCAGTACTGGTTACAATAAGAGACGGGGCATTTTACGTTCATCGGAACTGCAGGAAGCACACCGGCCTCCCTGTCTCAGCGCCAAGGCTCTGCGATTTCCTTGCCGGCTCCTGGGGACAAGAGGGTTGCTGGAGCTCCAGCAACACATACGCTTTCTAGGCAGGAAGGAGGGGATGGTGACGGGTGGAGGCGTGTCCAGCTGCTTGGTCCTGACCTGGCTTTCCTGGGAGCCCCGCCCAGTGACATCCGCTTATACCTCCTTGGCCAGAAGGGTGTCAAACAGCCACTCCCACCTGCAGGGCCTGGGAAATGGGGCGTTTGTTTGTTTGTTTTTTAAATTGACTATATTTATTGCAGTATAGTTGTTTTACGACGTTGTGTTAGTTTCTGCTGTACGGCAGAGTGAAGCAGCTGTATGTACACACATATCCCCTCTGTTTGGGATTTCCTTCTCATTTAGGTCACCACAGAGCATTGAGTAGAGTTTCCTGTGCTATACAGTAGGTTCTCATTAGTTATCTATTTTATACATAGTATAAATCGTGAATATATGTCAGTCCCAATCTCCCAATTCATCCCCCCCCTTCCCCCTTGGTATCCATACGTTTGTTCTCTACGTATGTGTCTGTATTTCTGCTTTGTAAATAAGATCGCCTATACCAGTTTGTTCAGATTCCATATATATGCGTTAATATACAATATTTTTTTTCTATTTCTGATTTCCTTCACTCTGCATGACAGTCTCTAGGTCCATACATGTCTCTACAAATGACCCAATTTGTTTGTTTGGTTTTTTTGGGTTGTTTGTTTTGGGTATGTTCACGGCTACCCCTAACAAGAGCAGGTTCAGAAGATGTGAAGAATGAGAGTGACTGCCAGGTGGTCATCTACTGTCCCCCTCGCTTAAAAACAAAGCACGTGACCCGAGCTCAGCATATCTGGGGCTACATGTGGCCTTACTTTTGGAAAGCTCACAGAGAATCTCAGGGGAAGCTGAAGCCCTTTTTTTTTTTTTTTTTTTTGTGGTACGCGGGCCTCTCACTGTCGTGGCCTCTCCCGTTGCGGAGCACAGGCTCCGGACGCGCAGGCTCAGCGGCCATGGTTCACGGGCCCAGCCGCTCCGCGGCATGTGGGATCTTCCCGGACCGGGTCACGAACCCGCGTCCCCTGCATCGGCAGGCGGACTCTCAACCACTGCGCCACCAGGGAAGCCCCTGAAGCACTTTTTATACTTACGATATTTCTTTACCAAGGAATTAAAGGTTGGCCTAAGATGTGTGACTCAAGCCTGAACAGTATGTCCATCTAAATTTTATTTAATAATATTTATGTCAGGAACAAGACTGTCCCTCACGTAGCTGACAGTCTGGCAAATCATCAGTGGCTGGAGTGAAAATGTGCTTGTTGTCACTTCTGTGTTATACACGTGGGACATCTGACTTTTATTTAATCTTCCTCCAAACCCTTGAGGTAGGGTCAGAGGGTGAGGGGTCAGAGGGTGAGAGGGCTGTGGGCACATGTGTATGAAGAGCAGTTTGAATGTTCGCCCACCCTGCATGCCCCACCCACCCTGCATGCCCTTTACTGGCTTCATTCTGCATCTTACAGGAAGGCCTTCTGTGCTTTAGATGAAACAGATCTCTGTGTTTATCCCATTTCTGGTTCAAGCAACCTATCCCACAGATGCATGCACATCTGTGCAGATGTACTCTTCATTTTCCCAGTTCATTTCACTAGCATGGCCACTAGGACAAGATTTATTTATTGAAGGTCAGGCAAGGTGATGGCGGAGGACCAGCCGTGGGCAGAGTTGTGGAAGGTCCTGTCTTTAATGGGCTGGGGCGAGTCATTTGGGTGTGTCTCTTGGCAACACACCTTATCTCGTGGCCGTGACATAAGTAGACTTTGACATCGATTAGTCAGCAGTCAGAAAATGAATTTGCCAAGACCTGAGTGGAGGGTGGGAGCTGTGGCTCTGGACTTAATAAATATGTTTATTGCACGTTGTACAGCTGTTTTTGTTCAAGTTGCTGGGTTGGTCTTAATACTGTTACTCCTGAGTGGTATTGTCATTACTTAATTTTTTGGTCCCATTACTTCTTGGAAGTTTGCATCCATGTGCAGACAGAATTTTTGCCTTGTTGTAATCAGTAGCTCAGGGGATTTAAATAGTCAGGAAAATCTGCCAAAAATGATCTTTCTGCTTCCCTTTGGCAGGAAAACATTGTCTCGGGCAACGTGAATTGTGGGGTGACTGTGTTTCTGCAGTCACGAGTCAAGTCATTGCTGACCTTGGCTCATTTGTCAGCAGGGTCTTTTGTGCAGAGCTCCCCAGAGCTCGCCAGCGTCAGGGCTGTCCCAGCCTGAGCATTGCTCTGTGGGGTCCCCTTGGCCTTGCCCCACCTGCTCTATTTCCCTGTTATCCTCCAGGTGACCAGGGATACACTCTCCATAGAAAGTGGTGGAATGTGGTCCTCCTTCAAGTCACATTTGTTTGCAAACAAAAGAAGATGGGCTTAAAATATTAATAAAGTAGCTGTGGTCATCCGTTGAGGAGACACAGGTGTGGCAAAAGTCAGTAAGGTGGGATGGGTTTCGGTGAAGTGGGGCATGGTTTTGTACATTATCATCTTGTATATTATCATCCATTCCTACGTGTTTACCTGCTGACATAGGAAGTGCTGCTGTGTGCAGGGGGCGTGGTGTGTGGGTGATGTGAAGAAGTATTGCCCCTCCTGGAAGCTCACCCTCTGGCTAGGGGCATACCGTTTTGACTTGTAAAATGACAGGACACGTATGTAATAAGTACCAGACCTCCCACGTTTGCCCCCTTCTGTGTGGCATCCACTTTGTCCTCTGCTGGAGCCTCCAGGCCTCCATGCTGCAGTGCTGGGCGCTCTCCCCTCTGCTGTCTGCAGGTGGGCAGGGTCTACAGTCTAGGCTGGGCAGCTCTTCTCCACGCGCAGCTCATCCTCCTTAGACCCAGCGATGTTGTCTCATGGCAGTGGGGGACAAGCGCGGAGTCCCTTAGCGTCTGGGGCTCTCACTTCAGTCTAGTTCTGTTAGAGTGGGCACATGGTCAGTTTAAGTTCAAGGGGAGGGAATACAGCCTACCCCTTGGTGGGAGGGGCTTGGTCACATTCACGTTGGACTCTCCTGCTGCCTCTACCATGGTGGGGCCTTGGCCTTGCGGCGGGGTGGGGGGGGGCAACAGACAAGGTCTTGAGGGGAGCTGGCAGGTGCATGGACTCCTTGGCGTCCCCTGGTTTGCGGAACTTTGACAGCCCCACCTGACATCTCTGAACCTTGGTTTCCCCCTACGTAAAATGTCCCTGCCTGGAAGGGCGGTGGTGAGGATTTGACGGTTGGTTTCCGTGAAGCATTTAGCACGGCGCCTGGAGCGCAGGGAGGCCCTGTCGCCATGAGCTGGGGTTTGCCCCCGCCTGTCGTTATGGACACGCTTCCACCAAAGTCCTCTCGGAGGCCTCTGAACATTCTGGCTGATGACGGTGGGAAGCCCTGATTCTGGGCAGTTTTGAGACATCCATGGCTCCTACTGGTGCCTCGAGATCTTGAAAGAAGGTCACCGCTGAGGTCACCGCTGCTGGGAGAAATCAAGCAGCCCTGTAGGACTCTCCCATCCTCCCCCCTGCACGGCCCTGGAGCTGGTTCCAGGGGTTCGCCGGTGTGCACTGGGGGCTCCTCCGGGGGCACTGTGCCCGGCTTCCTAGTCGGGGAGCTGGTCCGGGGGAGCCAGGATGCAGAGGTTGTATACCTGGCCCAACTGAAAAGTCAAGGTCAAAGCCTGAGTCACATTCCAGCTGGGACATGAGGCTGCGATGCTCTGAGCTGACCGTAGTTCCGGGGCTCCTTGAGGTCGGCTTGGGGTCGACACGTGGACAGTGGAGCGAGCCGCCCCCTGCGCCTCAACTTCTGTTCTTTCTTCTCCTAATTCTTGCGGCTAGCTGCCTCTGCCTTAATGGGAAATAATGCGAGATTTAGGGATAATTGATTATTTTATCTCGTCTTTTCAGTGGGAAGGGTGAGTAACGGGGGGGGCATTTAATAACACACAACATGGAACAAACCAAGCGCTGCTTCCTGCTTGCATTCTCCTGGGCAGGTGCTCTGGGTCGGGGGCGCGGGGACCGCAGCCCGTTTGTCTCCCCCCCGGAATCTCATGGAAGTTGTCTTTTCCTTAAGATCCTTATTGCAAACAGCATTGACATTTTAAGGTAATTATTTTTCTCTAATATTTTTCCAACTCTTTCCACCTTCTGGGAAATGTATTTGTTTCTTTTTACTTTAAAGATATGTCTTGTCCACTGTTCTGTCTTCAGCTCCAAAATGGAGTCTTGCTTATAGTAGGTGCACAGGAAACGTTCGTTTTATCGTAAGTACATGGTAATGATACCAAGCAGCCCTTTCTTGTTCCTATTCCTATTCCATAAGGAAAAGTAAAATCGAGGGGAAAAATCCCCCAAACAAGCAGCAACACCAAAGCATCAGGTTAAATGGTCTTGCCCTGTTGGAAATTCCTGGAGCGGGTCAACAGGCAGAGAGGGTGGTAGCTCAGAGGATAATACTCATGGCTAAAAATTAGCCTACAAATTTGTTAATAATTGGTCTCTGTGTTTATTTTGTTTTTGTTTTTTTTTTTTTGCGGTACGCGGGCGTCTCACTGCTGTGGCCTCTCCCGTTGTGGAGCACAGGCTCCGGACATGCAGGCTCATTGGCCATGGCTCACGGGCCCAGCCTCTCCGCGGCATGTGGGATCTTCCTGGACTGGGGCACAAACCCGTGTGCCCTGCATCGGCAGGCGGACTCTCAACCACTGCGCCACCAGGGAAGCCCTCTGTGTGTTTTTTTGTTTATTTTTTGTTTGTTTGTTTGTTTGTTTTTTGCAGTACGCGGGCCTCTCACTGTTGTGGCCTCTCCCACTGCGGAGCAGAGGCTCCGGACGTGCAGGCTCAGCGGCCATGGCTCACGGGCGCAGCCGCTCCGTGGCATGTGGGATCCTCCCGGACCGGGGCACGAACCCGCGTCCCCTGCATCAGCAGGCGGACTCTCAACCACTGCGCCACGAGGGAAGCCCTCTGTATGGTTTTTTAAATTAACTAATAACACTTTATTCCAGGAGGATATTAGCACAGAGCAGCTGTTTGCTCATAGGAAATGGAAATTCCAGTCACTGGGGTTTTCTCTCTTTGGTTGCATCTTGCTTGGTGAGCTCTTTGGGAGGCTGTGGGAGCCCATTAACATTGCCCAGGGCGACATCCCAGGAGCCAGTGCTGGCTGGAGGGGGCACGTGAGAGCCTGGGAGAGTCGCACAAAAGATGGAAGCCGATGCCTGCAGCTCACTGCATGTGAGGTCCTCCCTCCCTCCCCCCCTCCTTTCTCCTTCCCACCCAGCAAATCGGGTGCCTTCTATTAGGCCAGGCATGATGCCAGGCGAGGGGCTGCCGCGGAGAGCAGAGATGTGGCCCACACTGAGGGGTCTAGTGGGGATGGGCTTAGATGCCAGTCTGGGGGGGAAGGGGTAAGAGCTGCTCTGGGGCTGGCAGCCTGGAGGAGCTGAGGGAAGGTGTCCAGGGGCAGTGGGTTGAGACCCAGAAGGTGGTTGGAGTGAACCAGGCCGAGTGGGAAGGAAAGGTGTGCTGGGCAGAGAGAACGGCCGTGCAAAGGCCAAGAGGCAGGAGGGAGCTTGGGGGGTTCGCAGGCTTAAGTCAGCCAGTGGCTGAAGGAGGGTGAGGGTGGCTGGATGAGTCATGGCATGCATGTGTGCACGTGTGCGTGTGCCCTGCTGTAACTTATCCTCATTTATAAAAGCCACAGGCAGTCATGGGCATGGTTAGGGCCGTGACACGGCCCTCATCGCTCCTGCAGACAACTGGAGCCGTTGTGCCTGGGTGCCTCGGAGCTGGCCTTGTGGTCAGTCTAGAACCCCGACCCTGCCAGCTGCACCTGGCTGACGTTGGCAAGTCCCTCTAACAGGCAGCGCCTCAGTTTCCTCGTCTGTAGAATGGGGGCAGTGATGGTTCCTAACTCCTGCGGTGGTTGTGAGACTGGGTAAAGTATGTGATCCCAGCCCAGTGCCTGTGCTGAATGTAAGTTAACTGTCACCCGCCTTCAGGCGCCTGTCCCGTGAGTGTCACCAGTAGAGCAGAAAGCTCGGCCCCGGGGAATAACACCCTTTTCCTGGTTCACGCTGGGCAGTGAGTCTGCTGAGGCCACCTCGTCCTGCCTGTAGAGGGTGATGCCCCATGGTTGCTGGGAGACCTCAACCCGGTGCAGTTAACCATCTGGCCGCACACAGGAGGGTCTCTCGTGTTTCTAGCCCCTCTAGCTCCAGGACGAGCAGGGGTCAGAGATGTCCCATGAGCTGAGTTGGGCGCCGGTCCCACAGGGAGGAGGGTGGCCACGCGGCTAGAGCCATCTCCGGCCAGGCTCTGGTTATTCCTGGCACCCCGGAGATGCACGTCTGTCCTGAAAGCCTTGAACTGCCATCTGAAGAAGTCCGAGCTTATCCTGTTGGAGGCGAACACTTGGCCTAACATGTTACCCCGTTGTTAAATTTATTTCGAGGAGGGCTTCTAACACGACAGCAGCTTTGACCAAAAAAAATCTTCAGCAACCACCCAGAACCGTGTAGCCACATATGAGGTGTGGCCTTCAAAAGTGACCACCCCCTTGGACATATTGGCAGGGAAAGGAAAAGAAACGCTTTTCGTGGGAGGTGGGGGACATCATTCTTTTTACAAACAGGTTTCTGGAGACGGGAAGAGCGGTATGTGCGCATGTCTTGTGGAGAAGCGTCCGCGATGGCCGGAGACGGGCGGAGCAGCGTCGGGAGGTTGGCTTGGTGTAGTCAGGCCCGGGCTGGGGTCCGTTACTTGTCAGCTGTTGGTTCCCCTTCTTTGGGCCTCAGTTTCCTCCTCTGTCAAATGGAAGCATTGTGATCGTCTCCGCACCGTGCGGTTACGGGCAGATGAACTGACAGTCTGGCAAGTGCACGTGCAGTGAGCGCTGTCTTTATCGTTCCTGCAGCCCGACCCCCTCTTCCCAGAGGCACCGCCGATGTTTCTTGTTTCTGAGATGCTCTCAGAACATGTCTGTGCATTATATCCTTCCTCTTGTTTCTGATCACAGAAGGGAGTGTGCTCTCCCCACCCCCTCCCCCCAGCCCCGTTCTCTACTTTGCTTTTTCCTCTTAAAACTATATCTTGGAGATATAGATATGAACTTTGAAAAAGCAGGGGCGAACCGGCTGAAGCGTGATGAGGGCAGAGGATGCGGGTCATGACCGTTCCAGGCAGAGGGAGCAACAGGTGTGGTGGCCCCGGGCGGGAGGGGGCGTTGTGTTTGAGCGTGGGCTGCACGGCCGGGGGTCGGGGGGGAGATGGCAGGGCCCAGCCCGTGCAGAGTGCTGACGACCCCGCTGAGGCTTTGGGTCTTTTTCCTAGGAGCAATGTGGAGCCTTTGAAGGTTGTATGAGAGGGTGACCAATGGATTTGGGACTGGGAAACGTCACTTGGCTGCTGCTTTGGGGGCACATGGGTCGCGCGCGCACGCGTGTGTGTGTGTGTGTGGTGCAGCTCCCTGAGAGAGAAGATGGGCCAGAGTCTGAAAGAGGTAACGGAGAGAAGTAGATGGAGGGGGGGTTCACAGGACACACGTTGCAGGTGCAGGCAGGGGCGGGGGAGGGAGTGAGTGAGGACGACACCAGGTGTGTGGCTTGTGCCCCTTGATGGGGGAGATTGGAGGAGGACCCAGTTTGAGGGGAGGGGAAGAATTCAGTCAGAAGAGACAGTCAAAGGCAGATGCTCAGGGGGAACTGGATAGAAAAGGCTGTACTTGGACTGGAGAGAAAGAAATCACATTGACATACAAATAGAGGCTTGTGCTTCCCTGCACAGCCAGGCTCCTGGGACTTTGGGGGTGACTTTAAATGTCCCCTAGACTCTCCCCTATCCGGCCTTACCCTGGGAGACCCCACCCAGCCAGCCAGCCGTCTGTCCACCCGCCCGCAGCGCAGGCAAGTGAGTTCCCTGTCCCCATGGAGCGAGGCTCAGTGACCTGTGCTGGGCACACGGATGGTTTATGTCAAAGTCAGAGCTTGAGCTCTGGGGGGTGGGTGGGGGGTGGGCGCTACTAGGCAGGTTAGGTTGTGTGGCTTCCAGTCCTGACTCTGTGTCACCTCAGGCGAGTCACTTGCCCACTCTGTGCCCTCCACCTCCTGTGAAAAGGGGATTATGCTATTCAAGTTGTTGCTACAGTCGGCCTCACTCATTCCCTCAGACCCCACCGCCCTTGTGCGTGTGACTTGTCAGTCCTCCCATCAGGCAGGGAGGCTGCCCCCTTGCATCCTTGTACTTGCTCTGAACAGAGCACAGCAGGAGTGATGCAGCGTGACTCCTGGCCCAGAGCTTGGGCGCCTGGCAGCCTCTGTTCAGCCCTCTCACCTGCCGTGTAAAGCGGTTTGGACCATCCTGCTGGGGGGAACTGGGCGCCCCGGCCGACAGCTCTTGAGAGCAGAGCCGTCCAGGGTGTTTCCAGCCTGGCCAGACTCCCAGCTGAGGAGTGAGCCTGGCCCTCACCACGTCCAGCAGAGGGGCCCTGCCCAAGCCCAGCCCACAGCGAGTGGACAATGAAATGGTTATTATTTGGGGCCACTGAGTTGTGGGTAGTTCATTACGTCTCATAGATAACTGATAACCCACTCCAACTAGAGCATTTGAGGAGCCTGGGGCTGCTTCTTGCCCTGAGTTACACTGTGGTCCTTTGTGCTGAGCTGCTGGACAGGTGCTGACTTTTAAATGCGGTTTCTCTGTTTGCTTCTGGCGGACTCTGGCTCTGCGTTGAATTTGGAGGGGGTGCCTGTTAATCTGTGACCGTGTGCACCTGCCTTGTGGTGGCAGCTTTGGAGGTTTCTTTCCTGAGAGCCAGTAAGTGGGAGATCTCGGTGCTTGTGTTGTGCTGGGGCAGGCCAGCCCATCGAGGGCACCAGGGCTGGACCTGGTCTATTCAACCCAGGAGTTGTGAGCTAGGAGTGGTCTTCACAACCCCTGTGGGGAGTTGAAAAAATGAAATCAGTCTGAACTTTCTCCCTGGAATTCGCTGGGTGTTAACAGGTATTTCTTGGCCACCTACTTTATGCCTGTCATTGTTTTGGGGGCTGGGGATTTAGCAGTAAAGACTGTGGTGTCCCTGCCTTCAAAGAGTCAGTAGTCTCCTGGGGCAAGTGAAGCAGAGAAAGAAATAGACGTGTGATGTGATGCCAGGTAGTTTGCAATGCCTACAGCCAGGCTGGCGGAAGGGGAGTGGTAGGGAGGGGTCAGAGGGCCTCTGAGCAAGGGCATATGCAGAGAGACGAGGCAGAAGTGAGGGAATTAGTCCTGTAAATACCTTGGAGAACAGCCTTCCAGGCAGAGGGAACAGCAGGTGCAAAAGTCCTGAGGTAGCTGTGCACTTGGATGTTGGTGCACAGGAAACTGACGTGCAGTGACTGTTGGAGGTGGGGGTGCTGAGGCCAGTGAGCCCGGAGGCGCTGGGGGTTAGGATGTGGGGAGGCCCAGGTGGAGGCTTGGCCTTTGTTCCCAGAGCTAACACTTGGAAGGGGGTTGGTCTGCCTGCAGTGTAGGGGTTCGACCGTGCTGGGCAAGGCAGGAGGAGAAGGACATTTAGTGAGAGATTGTGGTGGCTGGGAGCACACTGATTGCGGCGGGCATCTCTGGTGCCCGTGTCACCTGCGCCTGGACGCCCCCCGCCTCTTTCCTCAGTTGTGCTTCCAACTCAACCCAGGTGATGGGAGACGAGCTACCATGTTGGCACAGAAGAGGCAGTGGTTACAGTTTCAGGAATGTTGGGAGCTGGTGGATACTATGTTGGTACTTGAAATCCTCCAGGATGGGAGCATTTACACTGTGGAAATTGGCGATGCTACGTAGGTAACCTGCTCCCCTCCGTCCCCCAGGGGCTTGTTAAACCAGCACACCACTGCCGGGGCCTCACCTCAGGTGCGAGCTGGGTGCTCCGCAACCCAATCCCAAGCGGCAGAACTGGGGTCAGAACATCAGCAGAGTTAATGCCCGAGGGATGATCCTCTACTGACAGGATGGGGTCAACATCCCAGTGTCCCGTCCTTCAGGTGGGCGGTTCTTACAGAATCAAAACCCCACTGCCG
>NW_020173687.1:3568927-3597710 GCF_003031525.2 Neophocaena asiaeorientalis asiaeorientalis | reverse complement strand
GGGCCGGGACCCGTGGGAGGGGGCGGGGGTCGCAGCTCTGCAGGCGGCGGGGGTCCCCGGGGCGCTGCGTCCCTTGGAGCCCAGGAGAGCTGCAGGGCGGGTCTTTGTCACGTTGAGAACCTGGGCCGTCGCCTGTGCAGGTTTGCGGGCTCGTTCGCGGGAGGCGTGCGCTGGGGGAGCGGGCTTCCTGCACGAGGTCGCCCCTCAGGGGCTGATTGGAAGGAATCTCGAGACACCCCAGATTTTTACCATTAAAATGGTGGATTAAATGTTCATGCTGGTTCATCCTTTCCCATGATGGAGTGTGCACAGGACCCTGATTTGCAGCTCTGCCGTTTCTCTCTGTTTATTGAAAGCATCTACCTCACAGGACTGCCAGTATTGGTCCGCATCCTGTATTTCAGGAGCATTGCCCTAACTGGTCATGAATACAGCTGTTGACAGGACCGAGGATTATGGAGTTTTGCATCTCCAGCTCTGTACGTGGATTCTGTGAGATGGTCCCCCATTTGCCCCGCACCGTTTGGTGAATGCTCCGTGTTTTCTCCGTTGACATGAAACGCGTCCCAGGAGATTCTTGGGCAGACTTCATGGCTTCTGAGCTGAGCTTGTGGTGACAGTGGTTCTTTGTGAAACCTCTCCAGGCGGGCAGAGACCTCAAACACGCCACTGAGAGCTGCAAACAAGTCAAACCTGCACCAGTACCGGCGTATGTGAGGTCTCCAAATTGCAGCCTGGTATGATGTGAGCGTACGATTCCCATCTAGTTGGTTTCTCCACTCCACATACCATCACTCCAATAAAGTCAGGAGGTGACAGGGAAAACAAAAACAAAAACAAAAACCCCACTGCCTACAGCCATGACCTTGAGGATGTACTGAGTTGGGTTTTCCTCCATCCCTCCCTCCCTCCCTCTCTCCCTCCCACTCACTGACTCCTGCTTTCTGTGACAATCTTCCAGATAAACTGCCCTAAGTCCACGTCCAGCTCTGCTCTCGGGGAAAATCCAGCCAAGACAGTGGTAGAGCCGGAAGTGGTGAGAAGTGGCCACAATCTGGGTGTATTTCGAGGCAGGGATTTGCTGATGGATCAGATGTGTGGGGTGAGAGATAGAGAAAGGTCAAGGATGACCCTGAGGGTTTCCGTCTGAGCACCTAGAAGAAGGAAGGTGTCCCAGACAGAGATGGGGAGATGTGGAGAGAACCAGGTCAGGAGTCTGAGCCGGTAGATGCTTGCTTCAGTTTTGGGCAGACTCTGGTCCTGCCCACACTGAGTGGAAGTGGTGGAGGAGCTGGGGAGAGGTGAGTGTGGATACCTGGGCTGAGACGGTGTGGATTAGTCAGGGTCCCCAGCTGGCATCCGTGCTGCAGCTGTGCCTTCCTGTTTAAGAAGTACTGTTCTGGGCTTCCCTGGTGGCGCAGTGGTTGAGAGTCCGCCTGCCGATGTAGGGGACGCGGGTTCGTGCCCCGGTCTGGGAAGATCCCACATGCCGCAGAGCGGCTGGGCCCGTGAGCCATGGCCACTGAGCCTGCGCGTCCGGAGCCTGTGCTCCGCAACGGGAGAGGCCACAGCAGTGAGAGGCCCGCGTACCAAAAAAAAAAAAAAAGAAGTACTGTTCTTTCTTCCTTTCCCTCCTTCCCTCCCCCCCACTCCCCACTCTTTCTCATCTCTCATCTCTCTATCATCTGTTTATGTGTCTATCATCTATCTATCTCTCATATATCTACCTTCTATCTATCTCTTTATCTGTCATTTATCTATCATCTATCGTCTGTCTCTGTCACGTACCTACCGTCTATCTCTTTATTATCTGTCATCTATCATTTCTCTATATCTGTCAATTATATATTTATCATCTATCTGTCTATCTGTCATGCACCCATTTGTCCATCCATCACTTGCTTCCCTCCATCCCTTCTTTGGCTTCCTGCTCAGCTAGAGTCTTGCCCCTGCTTGAATGCCCCAAGTGATAGGCAAGTCCCTACCTCTTAAGGATTCTGCTTACAAGTTTCCAGCCCGTGGGACCACTTCAGAACACTGTCTTCCAGGGACGGTGCTCACTCCTCTTTCCCGCCCCCCTCCCCCAGGCTTATTTATACTCTTCACTGGCCAGGAGAGAGGCACTTAGGAGTTCAGAGCCATGGGTGCTCCCTGGCAGGGCCAGCCCCCAGTGCAGGGGAAGGAATGGGGCCAGCCCCAGCGGGGGAGGTGCTCCCGTCTCAGCTGCAGCTCCCTGCTCTTGGCTGCCGCGCAAGGGCGTCTTTGTGCTCCTCGTGGACAAGGCTCACCATTGAGACCGGCCTGGGGACACTGTGCACAAGCGAAGGACGGCTAGAAGCTAGAATCAGGCATTTCACAGGGAGCAACACCCGCACCCGTCCCCCAGCGGCTTCCGCGTGCCCGGAGGGGCCCTTGGCCGTGGGGCTGCGCTTCGAACAGGCTCTTCTCACTCGGGGAGAAAGCCCTCTCTGTTCTCTGCCCACATGAGCTCAAACACAAAGAATCGAAAGTGCGAGAGGATTGGTTCCTTTTCTCCTGGCTCCTAGTGGGCCTCCAACCCTGTCTGGGGGTGCGTGAGTGTTCTGGAAGGTTCCCCACAACTCATCTTCAGAGGGGCCGAAGGAAGCAGGCTTTGAGGAAGACTGGCAGATAATCAGACAAAGGAGGGTGGGAACACAGAGGAGACCAGACTTGGCGTTTTATAGTTTTGTATGTTTCTTAAACTTTTTTATTTTGAAATACTTTTAAACTCACATGGAACTTGCAAAAAGTAGTACCGAGAGTTTCCCCAGCTTCTCTCAACGGTGACACCGTACCTGGAACAGGGCGCTGGTGGACACGGGGAGACTGCCCTGATGCAGTACTGTCACTAAACCAGGGGCCGCAGCAAGTGTCACCACGCTGTACGCGCCTTTTGTGTTTGGTGTAAGTTGCATGACACTTTATTGCATCTATAGAATCACCACACTTTTGGCCCCTGAGCCGTGCAGGCGGGTTGGTGCCCACAAGCGGAGGCAGGCCCTGCTCCCAGCCCCTTGACTCCACGTGGTGCCCCCTCCATGCCCCAGGGGCAACGTCCTCTGGACCCCCCAGGCCCTGCTTCCTTGGTTCCCAGAGAGGCTCGGCACCCCGTCCCCTAATGCACAGGAAAGGCCGGGCTGCAGGGGCCCCCATCCCCTTCCTGGGGCTACAGGGGTTTCCTGGGGTGGCTGAACAAAGTACCGCAGGCTGGGTGGTTTGAGGAATAGAAAGCGATTCTCTCCTGGTTCTGGAGGCTGGAAGTCCCAGATCTAGGTGTCAGCTGGGCGGGTCCCCTCTGAGGCTGTGATTCATTCCAGGCCTCTCCCCTGGCGGGCAGACGGCCGTCTTCTCTCTGTGTCTTTTTACATCATCTTTCCTCTTTGCACATCAGTGTCAGTGGTTGTGCATCAGGCCCACCCATACATTTTAACTCATTTTAACTCATTTTAACTCACCACTCCTGTGAAGACCCTCTCTCCAAATGAGGTCACTTTCTCAGGAACTAGGGACTAGGACTCCAGCACGTGAATTTCAGGGAGTTTCGGGGGACACAGTCCAACATCACAGTGGCCCTCCCTCCCATCCCCCTGAGGGCAGAGGCAGCCCATCTTCTTCTTGCACCATCACCTTCTCCTGTTAGGCCCCCCTTAACCCACCACAGACACCTCTCAGGCCTCCTTTCTCCCCGCTTCTCCCTTGGATGCAGGCAAGGGATTCCTCACCCTGGCAACAGTGACCTGTGGCCCTTTCTATTACCTGTGCCACCTGGGGTCTACTTCCCAGGGTCTGCTTCCCAGCACGTCCCCGCCAAAGCTGGACCAGTCAGCTTTCGGTTGCAAGTGACAAACATCCCAATTCAAATTGGCTTACCCTGGGGAGGTGGGAGTACTTACTGGTGCAGGTGGGAAACAAGACTGGCCTCCTGCCCCTGGGTTTCAGCCATGTCACCGGAGCCTCCTTCTCTCCCTCCTCCTCTCTTGCTCTTCTCGTGTTGGACTCCTTCTCGGGCAGGCGGGCAGGCAGGTGTCTCCATAGGGTGGCTCTCGGCACTTCATAACTTCCTTCCAGCTTAGCAATCTCTGCAAAAAGGAAGTTCCCTGGGAAGGCAAATAAAGTGCATGGGACCAATGCTGATTCAGCTTGCCTGAGTCACGTGTCCAGGCTTGACCAATCATTGGTCAGAGAGTGAGGATGGAGGAACCTGGTTGGCCAGCTGGGTAACACACCTGCCCTGAGCACCTGTGGGTGGATCAGCTTCATTGAAGCCCGTGAACTGCGATGGGGAGGGTGGTCCCCAGAGGAAAGCTGGGACGTGGCCAGATGCAGGGGGAGTGGGGGCAGGGCGGGCAAACAGAGAACTGTCTGCCATGGCCACTCAGTGGAGTGGAGGTGAGCTTTCCAGGGCAGGCGCCCAGCCTTTGTTCCTGGGTGGTTCTCAGCTGTGTTTGTTGTACTTTCCATGCCATCAGCCACCTTCATCTTCAGAGTGTCTTCACCTTGGAGTCCGACCGGCCCCCCACCTCTGGCCCACCTCGCTTCCATTCTCTCTCTCTTTCTCTCTCTCTCTCAGAGCTTGTGAGCATTCTGTCCTAACATCCTGTTCTTCCATTAAATACTTTTTTGCATTTATAATTCGTCCATGCTTCTAGGGATTATTTGTTTACCATTTCCCTCTCTCACTAAGCTCCACCGCAGTTATGAGCTCCAGGGAGGAAGAGAGCCCATCTATGTTGTTCCCTGCATCGGCCAGCACCTGGGACAGCGACCAGCTTATTCTCAAATAGCTGTGTTGCCTGGGACAAGTTACTTAACCTCTCTGGTCTTGGGTTTCTTCAGCTATTACCTGTTGATCGTGGTTCTCACTTCACAGGTTTGTCGTGATAATGTCATGAGACAGCCTATGGAAAAGCACATGGGGCTCGGCACTTAGGAAGAGCTGAACACATGGGTCCTGTTATGATATGTGCTGTGGCTCTTGACCGTGAGCAGTGGTGGGACGTGGTGGTTAGACTCTGGGGGCAACTGCCCGGGTTCTAGTCCAGCTTTTACCACTTACTAGCTGGGTGACCTTGTGCAAGTTCATCAACCTATCTGTGCCTCAGTTTCCTCATCTGTAAAGTGAGAGTGGCAATAACACCAACCTATAGGAGTTATTTATTAGCAAAGTACTTATGACCTTGCCTGGCTTGGGTGAGCCTACAGAAGCATTAGGTGCTGTCCTCGTCATTGGTGTTTGTTACTTGCATGCCACAGCTCACACGTTACTTCTCTGGAGCTAGCTGTTAGAAGCAAGTTTATAACATCTTGCAAGAAATGAACAAAGTGCTTGGGATCTGGGTTCTGTTTCCAGGTCATGTTACTCTGCTTTAGTATGAATCCCTAAAGAATCTACCGTCACCCTCCCTGTCATCCATTTCCCCAGTTTACGTTACCGTGCCTTATGTAGTGTGTTCCCCGTGTTTACCTCCTGAGCACATGTCCCGCCTCTGTGGTCTTTGCCGAGAGAGGTCCCGTGGGTGTGTGAGCTGCACACCTGCCCCCAACGGATCCCGAGGCTCCAGGCTGCTGCCGGATGCCACACAGGGCACTGTCCAAGGGCAGCTTCTGTTTCACGTCAGAAAATGGAGCAGAGTAAACACAGTCATCTCTCTGGAATCGGAGATTAGCTCTTGTGATTCTGTGTAAGTTCTTCAAAACATAAAAAGAAAAGAAGTATCTTCCCAGTTCCATAGTTGTCCTCAGAACAATCCCAGCGGGCAACACTGAGTAAGCGCCCTGCTCATCAAGATGGCCACTGTGGACCTGAGTTCTCGCACCCATGGCTGATGGAGCGTCATTGGGCGGAAGCACCCCAGCTCCTGATGCCAGTGATGATAAGTGACACCCGTGGGGATGGCTGTAGACTAAGGCCCCCCTGCAGCTGAAGGAAGAAACACTCGGGCAGAATTAAGAACACTGGGCAGTGGTTTAAATCCCAGCCCACCGTGGGGAGGTTTGGATGCCCGCTTCCCAACCAGCCGATAGAATGCTGATCTCCTGGTAGTCTGTGGGGTAATTTTAGGAGGTAAGTGAACTGTTATATAATGTTTAAATTAGGTATGCGTTTGCTTAATTTTTTTTATTAGCAAAATAGTGCATTTCCATTCAAGTAGATGCCAAAGTTTTCCTTTACACTTATTTAAGGAAACATTAAAAATATTCATTGCAGGGAGGGTGGTGGCCAAGTGAGTGCAATTTGGAAGACACTGCGTTGAGTTATGAAGCCGCCGCGTGGCAGAAGTGCCATTGGAGGTCCGGGGGGCATGGAGGAGGTCCCGCACACCCTCGAGGAGCTTGTAGTCTAGAAGAGGGAAAGAGCCGCACACGAGGCGTTGTCATGGAAACAGGGAGGTGATAAGCCTGTCCAGGAAGCTCCTTAATGCTCTAGGAAATTCGAAGAGGAAGGTTACGTATGTGGTGGAGGTGGAGGTGGGCGGAGGGATTTGGAGACGGTTCCTGAAGGACAGGAGAGACTCTGCGGGGATTCTGGAGGTAAGGCGACCCTTGGCACGGCAGCTGGCACGTGGTGCCGGCTTGGTGACTGTTGACCGTCATTGTTGAATGGAAGTCAGGCTGAGAAGAGCAGTGTAGACCTGCTGTAGACGTGCTGGGAGAGAAGTGGTTCTCAGGGATTTATGGTCTTGAGCTAAAAACCCGGGGGCCGATGCCCAGGCTTGGGGGCCCTCTAGTGGCATAGTTAGTGAGAAGAGGTCCTTGGTTAAAGTCTGGTGTAGCTCTTATTAGACCTCCACGTGCACCCGGATCTTCCGGGGAACTCGGTAGGATGTGGATTCTCACTCATCAATCTGGGGTAGGGCCTGAGACTCTGCATTTCCAGCAAGCTTCCAAGCGATGCTGCCGCTCCGGTGCCCCCCATGGATACTCGCAGCTATCCCCCTCCGGCGACAGGAGAAGGCTGCTCGCTCAGCAGAGGCCAGCGGCCTGGGAGAGCTGACTAGGGCAGAGAGGGGTGGGGTATCGTCTTGGTCCTGTTGGTAAATGTGGCCCAACCAAGACAGCAAGGGTGGGCAGAGGTTGCCAACCTTTAAACTTTAACCAAATAGAGATGTTTTAAAACAAAAGGACAACAATGAAGAAAGCTCAGAACATCCAACTATTGTCACCATTATTTCCTAACAGAGGTAGAATTTTAAGTCCAAAGACTCGGGAACGCTACACGCTCCAGCGGAGGACCACCTTTTAAAGTACGTTCAGCCAGTCTCAGGAACGCCTCACTGCTTGTCCTTGTTTCGGGGGGACTCGGGATGTGTCGCCCACAGGCTGGCACGGACCCACAGGCTGATGGTTGGGGCTGTGGCTGTGAGAATGGGAACTTCCGTGGTCCTCACCCATGTCGTCGTGTTTCTAAGAGCCCCCTGCGGGACCTCTGGTGGATGCTCTGTCCTTTCCCAGGAGGAAGGGGCCAAGCGGAGCCTGGGTGAGCAGAGCGCCCTCCCTTCCCCTGCACCTCCCTCCTCAGAGGTCTTCATCCTGGGATGCTGCATTAGCTCTGGGATTTGGGCTGGTGGCTCTCATCTGAAGCTACTGTGTGTCCCTCATGAGCTACGTGAGTCCCAGGCATCACTGCCTCAGTTTCACTTGCTTCTAGAAGCTCCACATGCTGGGGTTGAGCCCCAAAGCTGAGGAAGGTCCTGGGAGCCCACTCCTCTCCCTCCAGTGGTCCCCAGGCTGTCTGGTCGTGAGGGAGTGCACACCATCTCCATCCAAGTGGAACCAGCCATCACCCTCCACTGTCCCTCTGCCCGGGATGCGTGGTCCTTGGATGACTACATGACAGGTTTGACCATTGAGAGTCTCTTCCAGGACCTCAGTTGGAGCTTTTGGAAAGGGGTGTTTTCTCTCCACTAAGAGGTCACTAAGCTGGTGGGACTTGAGCCTGGAGTGGCCGTTTCCCCAACCTGCTCAGGTGGGGCCTGCCTGAGAATGGATCCAGCCCAAAGGAAGGCTGAGCGAGGAGGTGAGCGTTGACTTCTGCTGGCATCATTTCAGCCCGGGATCCGGTTGCGAGTGAAGCTGGCGCACCCCTGTATGTCTCAGTTAAACGCGTATATTCCCTTTAACGCTTCTGCTGGTTGGAATTGGGGTTCTGTCACTTGCAACCAAGAGCCCTGATCATCACAGGCATCTAGAGAGAGGAAGTGGCTTTGCGCAGATCAGAGGACTGATGGAAGTGCTGGGACCAGCACCCAAAGACCCACCTGCTTTCCCCACATCTCACTCTCCATCCTTCTCCCAGGCACCTACCCAGCCCTGTGGAGATGCCAAAAGATGACCCGTCTTCCCCATCAGTCTTTGAGGTGTCTGCCTCACTGAAGATTCCTGAGGATTCAAAGAGGAGTGTCCATGGCCAGCTGTGGGAGTTGATGGGGGCGTGAGAGGAGGCATCTATCGGTGGCCTCTGCTGCTGGGAGGACCTGTATGACACCCAGTGACTTAGGCGGTGCTGGGGGTTCAGGGCTTTTTCACGAAAATGGGGCTTTGCTTGGACACTTTCATGTTGCCTGGGCTTGCGTGTCACAGAGAGCTCCGTAAGTCACTGACGAGGGTATTCTCAGGAGTTGCTAATGTCATATTTGATTTTAATAATGAGACACCCATGCTCACTATTTATTACCCACTGGTTCCTTGAGTGGTTTAAGAGTTCGAGGTTAATGGATCACACTATTAATTATTTAGAACGTGGAGACAGGAGGCTCTTACAAAACCAAGACTCTGTAATAGGTTAATTAATAGGTTCCTAACTTAACTATCATTTTGAATTTTCCAAAACCACTTTTTCTGCCAAACCACTCAGCTGTGGAAAGTTATTGGAAAACATCTGATTTTTACATCATTTCTTTGCTAGGTTTAAATATTAATATTCTTATTTTCCCACAGCCATTCAGTTCAGGGCTTTTGTTCTTCATTTTATTGCCTGTGAAATACATACAGTGGGTTCAGACTTTTTGAAGCCTGTGGAAGGGTTCGCAACACAAGGTGATATTTTAATGCTTCGGAGGCCAGAAATTCGGTAGTAAAGTTCCCTTTCATTTTCACTGGACTATGGATGGTTACAAGTGTAGCCGTTAGGGTCAGGGTGACCTAGGTGTGGATCCCCTGGGCCCCTCCACTCAGGTTGGTTACTTGAACTTTCTGGCTCAGTTTCCTCCTTCAGGCAGTGGGGATACTGGTAGTCTTAACCTGCTTGGGTCACAGTGAAGAACAAATTAAAAAATGCAGCTACAGCGTCTATGGTGGTACCCAACAACAGGGTAATAGGCTGAGTGTTGGCTGTTAGTGATGATAAAATACTAGTGTTCACTACGGCAAGCATCGGCAAACTATGACCTACGAGCCCGCCTCCTGTGTTTGTAAATAAAGTTTTATTGGAACAGAAGCACGCTCATTCATCCACATAGTGTCTGTGGCTGCTTACACACTTCAACAGTGGAGTTGAGTAGTTGCCCGGAGACGTCTGGCCCACAAAGTCTGAAATATTGACTTTCTGGCCCTTTACAGCAGAACACATGTGCTGCCCCCTGCACATCCTTTCATGCTTTTATCTTCTCTGGTAACACTTGAGAGGTTTCTTTACAAATGAGCCATCTAACAGCTTTCTGCAAGGATGGGAGAGTTTGCATCTGGGCTGTGCTGTCCAGTGTGGCAGCAATGGCTACTGCAGTGAGGCCAGTGCTTGCAGAACTGAATCTTACATTTTATTTAGCTTGAATTAATTTAGATTTAAATAGCTGTCTGTGGCTAGTGGCTAGCCCTTGGGGGCAGTGCAGCGATGTGCTTTTTCTCCTGTCTCAGCGTGTCGGCCAGGTGGCACCTCATGTGGTCCCTGTGCTAAAGTCCTTTCTGGAGAACGCTGAGGCAGAGGTGCTTCTGTCTTTGGCAAGCGTCGGCAAGCTATGACCTGTGAGCGAGGAGCACGGGGCAGGCTCCCTGCTTTGTTGGCTCTTCTGTTTTTGCTTATTAAAAACATTTTTAGTGGCAAAAATAAATCGTTTTTTGGGGGGGTGAAATATTTGCTAAACGTAGAAAAGCACGAAGGAGAAAACTAAGATGTCTGATCCCATGATTTAGAGACAGAGCCCCGTCAACAGTCTGGTCTTCGTGTTCGGTGACACTTTCACACATTTGTGTACTGCAGAAGGGGGATGGTAACGTCCACACGGTGCCACCCCACGTCGTCCATGGTCCTACGCACACGGGCCTCCTAGGAGTCCCGGTCGAGGGCTGTGGGACTCTCAGTGGTGCAGCCGCCTCTCTGCAAGGCTCTCTGGGCGCTTACAGTAGGGACTTTACAAGCAGTGCGGTGACCAGTGCCCTTGCTGTAAAGTGTCTTTGTGTTTTTCCTGTTTATACAGAGTGGCCGTGCGTCCTCCTAAGAGGCTTTTATCAGTTTATGTTCCTGCCAAAGGCATTGGGGTCTCTGCTCCCTCGCACGTTTGTTGGGGGTTCATGCCCCCAAATTACTGGTCTGCATTTGCATCGCTGTGATTTTGAATGAGACATGTCCCCGGAAGTCACTGCTCGGACATACCTCTGGTCATGTTTCTCCTTTTAATTTCTGGGTTGGGCCAGCTGTTAGGATGTGGTTCCTGGATCTTGGGACTGTTTGGTGGGGCATGGGTCGGGCCTGCAGAGAGCAGATTTTAACAGCCGCTTGTATTTAGTGAGGCCTACGCTGTGCTTTGCAGGTTTTAGCTCATTCATTCCCCATAACCACCTGCAGATCCAGATGCTTTCCATCCCCATTTTACGGATGAGGGAACTGAGAACTCCCTCAAGTTCAGATGAGTGGGTGACGCAGCCTGGACTTGATTGGATGATGGACGCACACAGTGGGAGGTGCGGTGGAGGAGAAAAGTGTGGGAGACGGGGCAGGAGACTAGCCAGAGTAGGACTCACAGGCTCCGTGGCTCTGCACAAAGACCTGTGGCCTTCTCAGAGCCTCAGTTTCCCCAGCTCCCAAGCAGATACCTTGCAGGGCTGTTTTATAGACACACAGAGAGTGTGGAAGGGCCCTGGCACCCATCAGTGATGAATGGTGGCTGTCATCTGTATCAGCAACTCTCATTAACACAATGATGGAAAATGTAGCATAAAGGTGATAAATAGAAAGTGTCTGATACATAGTAGCTACCGGGAGTGGTAGCTGTTACTTATTTTGTGGACATGTTACAGCGTGCATGTTGCCACACTCTAACATAACAAGCAATCCAAACTTTGCTCTCCCAAGGACGGTGCTGAAAGCCCCTGATGGGCCTCAGACTGTCGTCTTGCAAACACAGACCTCTGATCCATGGTGGCCAGGAGCATTGTAGACTGATGTAGGCCAGAAGATCGCTGTGTTTCTAAAGCAGCCTGCTCCCTCAGGCTCCCCAGGGGCTGTCACATCCTCCCTGGCTTATCACACCTTCACAGGCTGGTGGTATGTTTCGTCTGTGAGGTCTAATCATGGCTAATCTGTTCTGTGTCAGAGGGGGGACTTGCCACCAGAACTGGAGCCTCTGGGTTCCCGATGTTCTCCTGCAGCGCCTGACCGGCTGTGTCCAGGGACGGTGCTGGTCCTTCTGTTGCAGGCTAGAGACATCACAGCGTGAACGGGTGGCCGGGGCTATGGGCGCATCCTAGAGCAACCTTCATTTCCAGTCCAGCTGTGCCTTCCACCCTCTCCCGGGGTTATGGAATTAGCCAGCCCCTGACATCTTAGCTCCCCCTGTGCTAAGCTGACTGCTGGTAAAAGTTCTGTGGATTAAATTCTCCACGAAGATGTACGTCCACAGTGGATGCATCTCTTCTCAGAAGTGAAGTCTCTTCTAAAAGACTTGATTCCTGACTGTCCCTCTCATCCCAAGCATCATGCCCAACTTGAACAGTTTGGAAATGAGCCTTGCAACCAACAAACAGACCACAATGAAAAAAAAAAAATCCCAACAAACAGCAAGGAAAAAGTCATTCTTTTGGCAGATCTGCCTCTTCTGGGGCCTGGATGATGGTAACTTTCACTCTTCTGGCAGAACCATCCTCCTTACTGCGTCTTCCTTGTGGGGAAGTTGCTAGAAGGGAAGGTCAGGGATGGTCCTGTGATGGCAGCTAACGTCTTTATTGACGACTGCTCCCATCTGCCAGGTACCACGCTTAGCTCTCACCTCACCTCCCTCAATCTTGGGGCAGCTCTAGGGGATTCCCACTATTATTATCCCCATTTTGAACTCGAGGAAACTGAGGCCCAGGGAAGTGAGGCAGTGCACCCACAGCGCAGGACAGTTGCAGGGTCAGGATTCAAACCCATGCTGTGTTGCCTCACGCCTGGCTCTTAGCCCAGCGCTGTATGAGTTGCTCCCTGGGTTCTTTGACGTCACCCCACCAACCCCAAACCAAGCGGGGTCTTCTTGTATCAGTTCTTTCAGCATTTTAAAAGTACCTTTGTAGACAAATGCCATATGAGATCACTTATATCTGGAATCTAAAAGGTGACGCACATGAACCTATCTATGAAACAGAAACAGAATCAGGGACGTAGAGGATACACTGGTGGTTGCCAAGGGGGAGGGTAGGAGTGGGAGGTTGGGATTAGCAGATGCAAACTGGTATATATAGAATGGATCTACAACAGGGTCCTCCTGTATAGCACAGGGAACTATATTCAATATCCTGGGATAAACCATAATGGAAAAGAATATGAAAACGAATGTATATATATGTATAACTGAGTCACTTTGCTGTACAGCAGAAATTAACACAACATTGTAATTCAACTATACTAAAGTAAAAAATAAATTAAAAAATAATAGAGTACCTCTGTAGCACTCATCAAAACTGTCATTTAATTGTTATCTGGGTACTTAGTAGTTGGAAGCCTGTTCTACAGGCGGAGCTGTGGACTTGTGAACACAGGCCAGTATCCAGCTTGCTCTCCCAGTCCATATAGAGTGCCTCACACACAGTGGGTCTTAAGTGCTGGATGGGTGGATGGATGAATGGATGGCTAGATGGGTGGGTGGAGAGATGATGGTTAGGTGGATGGATGAATGGATGGCTAGATGGGTGGGTGGAGAGATGATGGATAGGTAGATGGATGAACGATCAGTGGATGGACAGATCCACTGTGGATGATGGGTGAACGGATGGATGAGTAGGTAGAAGGATGAGGTGTGGGTGGACAGGTGGACGGATGGACAGTGGTGGAAGAATGGGTAGCTGGAAGGACAGATGCTTAAAGTAGAAACAGAGACGTACTCTGGAGTAGGGGAATTTCTCTCATCGCCCCCCAAGTTTGTTGTCATCAGCTCCTGGAGAAGCTTGCACCTAGACAAAGAACCTTGCATGTCTGTCTCTTCTTTCCTTTTGGCCAAGATGCCCTCGTGGCAGTGCCTTGGTTACAGTCAGGAGGTGGTTCTCCCGGCCACATAGAAACCCAAGAGGGGGACAGGCACATCCCTGATAACTTGAATCTCCGAACTTGAACCTCATTCCCCCCCCCCCCCCCTTCCTGTCCTGGGCCTCTTCTGGGATGACTGATTGGAATGAGAATATTCGCAAACCTGTCCCTGAAGGATCTTGGGAGGCGGCCACAGAGAGGATCAGCCTCAGAAGGACTTAGGTTTGAGTTCCAGCTCCACCACCTGCTCGCTGTGTGGTTTGGGGCGAGTCTCTTTACCTCTCTGAACCTCCATGTCCACATCAGAGTGCCTGTGGTTCTGCTAAGGAGGGAGGGGATATGTATGCATGGAGCAAGGTCAGCGCTACATCGGTGTCTAGCAGGTGTTAATTTCCCTTTCCATTTCACCCTCTTTGTTTCCTTTTTCTTAGATTCTTGGAAGAGATGTACTGTGTTGGAATTAGATTTCTGTAATTCTACTCTCTTCCTTCCCTCATATTCTCCATGAGAATGCAAAAAAAAAAAAGGACCTAACAAGCCAGCTGTGTTGCCCACTAGGCTGGCAGACGTTGTCTTGGTTCCAGTCCTGGCTCCGTGAGAGGAACTTCTGTGGACCAGTGGAAGAGGAGCCCTTGGTCCTGTGTGAGCCCATGGGGGGTGTGCCAGGGGATGGGGGTACAGCAGGAGAGCAGAGCAGATGGTTGATGGTGTAGGTGTGGATTCAGACCTACCTGGGTCAGCCCCTCACGAGCTGAGAAGTCCTGGGAAAGGTTTTGACCTCCTGTAGCACCAGCCTTGGAGGGTAGGTAGGACCAAGTGCAGCCAGTATGGAAAAACATGTCGGATGGACTCTATACGAAAGACTTTCCCCCGAGAGCCTGGTTGGATGTGGGCTGGGTCAGAGCAAGGTGGGGGATGCAGATGGTCCTGGGGCCAGGCAGGCATCCACCGGCCAGGGTGAGTCATAGTGATGGGTGCCAGCCTCAAGGTGGGGAGACACGGGGAGCCCCTGCCCTGCCCGAAGAGGTTACTGCTACTCTGCCCAGCTGGTTGTGATGACGCGAGAACATGGGGTCAAGGGCGCTAGCTCTTTGGTTTTTAAGAAAACTTGAAAGTCTAGATTTTCATGGGAAATTTCTTCACTCTAAAAATGTTTTCTTTTGATTCATATCTTTAAAAACTGTGATGCACACCCAGCAGCATTTCTTACCCCAGCATTGCAGAAGGCAGAGATGAGAGTAGAAATGACGAGTCAGATGATGGGAGGAAATGGAAAATATGAATGGCCAAACTGATAAGTGCCTCAAACCAACAGGAGAGAAGGCAGCAGGAGAGGACATAAGCTTGGTTTCTAGGGAGATCACGTGGGCGACGATGACTGTTTTGCAGTTGTGAACTTTTACCTTGCATCTTGGAGGAATGTGGTATGACTTTAGAATAGGGGTGTTGCAAATGTAACAAACTATAAGGAGGATACTGACAAATACACCTGTCCTGCAAAAGGATTGTAAATGTGTCTTTGGAGATCAAGCCCTCAGCTTCTAAGTTATGAAAATGGACTAAAAAATGGACCAGCAGGGTAGGGACATGTAACTGAATGTATGGTATTATTGTTATATGTATCTCTCTCTCTCTCTCTCTCTCTCTCTCTCTCTTCCCCCACCCCCCACCCCTTTCCTCCTCCCTCTGTCTCAGTTTCTCTGTCTTTCTCTCCCTCGACAGGTATGTAGATGGATAAGTAAATCTACAGATATGTGTGTACATGTGTATATAAAATATAATTATCATGTCAAGGACAACTCACAGCCTTCAGGGAGCAGTTAACTCTGATCTAATGGTTCTCAGTGTTTCTTTATGTACAAATAAAATATACAGCAATGATGCCCTAGTCCTATTTGATTAATTACTCTTCTGTTTGTCTGTTTCAAGTCAAAGCTCTCAGAGCCCCAGTCTTCTCATGAAAAGCAGGTCCCTGTCGCTTAGGAAACCTGAATGGATGACCGATGGCTATTCTAGTCTCAGGGAGAATGTGGACAACTTCCCTTGTGACACACTCCCTGGTTCTCTGGGTGACTTTGTCCTGTTGAGGTCTGGACCTAGAGTAGACTGCCTCTCTGCAGAGAACTAGACTCCCAGAGACTAGAACTAGACTGTCTCTGCAGAGAACTAGACTCTGGGAAGAAGAGGCCTGAATTAAATAGAAAAAGGGACTCAGACACGGGCAAGCACGCCAACCCCGATTCCACGTTCTCTGGCTTCCTTGATTTGGGACAGTGTTGAGTTATTTCTCTATTTCATTGTTCGCTTGTTTGTCTAATGCCCCCTTTATTTTGTTTTTCTTTTTAGACTTTTTTTTTAAGGAAAAATACTCATTATTGAACATTTAGAAAACAAAATTAGTGAGAAGGAAATAAAAACAATTCACAAGCTCCCCACCTCCATCCAGAGATAACTTATGGCTACTTTTCAGCTCCCTTCCAGACGTTTTTCTATGTAAACTATTTTTACTGTATCGGCATCTTTCAGTCTCTCCTTTATTAAATTCATGTATCATAAGCATCGCACCGTGTCTGTCCGTATACCTGGAGCCATGATCTATAACGGTTTCATAATGCTCCCAGATACGAATTTGCCAAAATTTATTGATTGATTACGCGTCCCTCTTTCATCGGAAACTTAGTCCGTCTTGAGGCTTCTGTTTATTTTTGGGGTTTTTGCTATAATAAAGAACTCTGTGGCAGACTTCAGGCTACGTACCTTTTTTGTGTGTATCTTTGATTGTTTCTTCAGGCTAAATTTCTAGTAGCAGGATTCCGGAGTGAAAGGGAGTGGAGCAAGCATTCAGATACGTTGTACCAGCATGTTCTCTGGCTGAAGGTGGGGTATTCACGGAGAGAAAGCAATCTGGTTGAACCAGATAGCCTTAAGTGATTTAACTTTTTTTTTTTCCCCCTTTGGCCGCACAGCATGGCATGTGGGATCTTAGTTCCCCGACCAGGGATCGAACCCGTGCCCCCCTGCAGTGGAAGCGCCGAGAGTCCTAACCACTGGACCGTCAGGGAAGTCCCCGCCTTAAGTGATGTAATTCTGCGCCTCAAAGCTGGGGATCAGAGTGAGGTGGGAAATACCTAGCACCGCACCCCAGCACACAGTCAAGGAATGCCTTTCCCCTTCATGTCTCGTAATTTTTCCCATCTGTGAGAATTAAGTTTACACCTGCTTCCTTCCTCTCTCTAAATGGGCCTTAACTGGGAAAAGCACTGGGGGAATTCAACACACACGTGGAGCGATCTGTTTTTATTATTATTTCAAGCAGCTTGATGTAATATGATCCAACCAATTTTGTTAAGCTATGCCTGTTTTTTGAGTAATTCTACACAAAACTGTGTCTTTACTCCAAGAGGAGAACAGACATTGGCGTCGATCTTCACGAGATAATTAGACTCTAAAATTAGAAGGCAAACGGTGCCTATTCAAATGCATCTAAATAAAACCCCAGGGGGGAATTCATCCTACTTGGCAGTGCAGGCGAACTTGGGTGCACGCCTGATGGAGCAGTGAGAAGCTGAAAGGGAGCGATGGGGGCTGATCCGCGTGGAGCGCTCAGGGCACCTGCCTCCATGCTGCTGACGCAACCCCTTTCTTTTGTCTAAAAATACTTGGTTCCAAACGAAAGGGAGGCGGGGTTGGAGACCTTCCTGAATGTCTTGCGTCGTCCCAGTGTGCAGGTCCTGCGAGGGTAGCCCCGGGGAGGTGTCAGTCCCATTTCCTGTTGTTCTGTGAACCCATTGGAGAGCATTCCTGGCTGTCCTTGAGGAAGGAGGTAGGTCAGACAGCTCAGGGCTGAAGTGGCGTTTCCTGCCTTGACATAGCTGACCCGGAATGTTCCAGAGCAAGCCGTCCATCCACCCGTCCAGCCTGCGGATGTTTATTTCATGTCTACTAAAGGTCATGGATGCAGTGGGCAGCTTAGAGTCTAGTGGGGTGGGAGAGGCTCCTTCAATAAGTTAAGGTCCATCGGATGCCTGCTACATGCCGGCACAGGGCTGGGGCTGTGGCACCCCCATGAGCAAAAGGGACATGACATCCTTCTTAACAGAGCTGGCCCTCTGCTGGAGAAGGTGGCCACTAATCCATGAATCACCAGCAAGTTTATAGTGAAAAAGGGAGCTAAGTTGGCCGTGTACCTGGAGAAACATGTATGCGTTGCACTTTGTGGTGAAAACAGCCTTGGATGAACTTTTGTCTGTTGTGATGTGAAATGAAATGAAGGGTGGAGAAGAAGGACTGTCACATCAGTTGTTCAGTTTCAAGTTAATCTTCTCTTCCTTGTCTCTGCGTGCCCCCCACTACATTGTGAACTCTGAAAAGGTGGGACCCCAGGGTCTAGCCCAGGGCTGGGACTTAGTAGCAGATCTTGTGTGTGGGATGGATGGATGGACGTGCTGAGTCTATAAGACGCTCCCCTACTGTGCTGCAGTGCGGCCCGAGCACCTGGAGATGGCGCTGTAGGGAACAGGTGCGTTCCCAGCCAGGTCGATCCCTTTTACTGCCTTTGCGCCTGCCCCTTCCCTTCCTATCAGCTACCCCGCCTGGACGGTACTGCTTTGTTGGCGGGTCTTTTTTTGTTTGTTTTTAACCAGGGCTGAGCTGACCTCCCTGAACCCAGATAACAGGTGCTCAGTCTTTTTAGAACAAACAGAAGTCCTGTTTAGACTCAGGAGGGAAGGGTGGGGGAGGGAGAGGGGAAGGGAGGGAGGGAGAAAGGGAAGAAAAGAAGGAAGACCTTTGCCTGGAACAGCCTTCCCTCAGATCTTAGCACCACTGGCTCCTCATCATTCCCGTTTCAGCTCCAGAGCGCCCTCCCCGGCCACCCCTGCACTCCCCTCCTACTCCCACTGCATTTCCCTGGACACACTTCGCACCACCAGAAATAGATTATTTATACACAATTGAATCTTGCTTTTATCAGTTATATAGGAAATGCAAAATATACATTCGTGTGTGTGCACCTGTTTTCACCCCCTGAATATTATTTAAATGAAAGCAGTCTTTCCCAGCACCCAGCACCGTGCCTCGCCCACAGTGAAGGCTGAAATATGACTTGAATGAATGAATGAGTTTCCCTTTTCCCTCCTCTTTGCTGTATTTTTCATGAGGCTCTTGGGCCCAGAACCCCTGCCCACAGGCTTTCCAGGATCTTAACACCCCTGATACCTTGAGGAGGCCCCATGGCGTGTCTCCAACAGAAACCCTGACAGAGACAGTGTCAGGCCCAAGTCCCCTTTGATCTTTTATCCCTTTCTTTCTCCTTTCCCACTGATTTCCTGAATCCCTTTGACAGACGAGCTCCACAGTTTCAGAAGGAAAGAAACATGTTATCATCTTGTGTGTCCACGTGTGGGCACACATGCCCCGTAGGAGGTCATCTCCCACAGCATCCAGATTCCTAACTTGGTTTCCTGAATGTAATAAGGATTATAGGATCCCCAGATCTAGGTCCCAGAGCCACCACTGACGTGCTTGTGACCTTCATGGCCTTCCTTGGCTGTGGTTCCTCATCTGTGAAGTCTAGGACTCGGATTATGTCATTTTTGCCTTTCCTTCCGGTTTTGCAACTTTCCACGTAACTGTTTCATGTAGCCTGTTGATTGTGGAACACATCCCTGTGGTTAACTGCACATGATGTAGACTAGGTGCCTTCCCTTCAGAAGGCCTTTTATCTCATCGGTCAAGATTCTTTTGGTTGCGTGTGGCTTTAGTTGCCATCGAGAAACCCAAGTACACTGGCTTCACGTAAAGGGTATTAATTGGCTGAAAAATCTGATGAGTCCGGGGGGACCCTGACGTGCGCCCGCTGGATCCAGAGGATCTCATTTTATCATCAGTGTTCACTTCCTCTCCATCTCCTGACCTGGGACTCTGTGCTGGCCCGCTCCTAGGCCAGCGATTCCTTCTTTTGGGGCCCTTGTAGGCTCCAGCCCACTGGAGGAAAGAGGAGACTTCCCCTTTCCTACTAGTTCAAAAAGAAAACAAAACTCTAGGAAATTGTGTCTTATTGGCCTGGAGGTGGTCAGCCTCTGTGAAATCATATGCAAAGAATTGGCAAGGGGTGGGTCCCCCAAAGGAGACCCAGGGCTGCAACCAGAAAAAGGGCATAATGGCTGTTGGGTAAGAAAAGAAATCCGTCTTACAGTCTTCAGAAAAGCTGTCCTTGAAAATTTCCTAGCGATTCCTTAACCAGCGAGAAAATGTCTTGAATCTGGGGGTGGGGGGAAGGAGTTGGAAGACCTTCTGGGGTTAATGATACCATTTGCCTTCCTTCCCTGAAACAGGCTTGCACTGACCTTGGTGCTTAATGTGGGCCTGTCCTTTCCTTAGCTCACCAGCATCCATCCCTGTCACGTCCTTTCGGCACTCATTAAAGGGGACACTTTTGGATTATTAGGCTGATGGATTGGGTTGATGTGATTCAGTGTGGGGTGTGTGAGGGTGTGAGAGGCTTGCTCTTAGAGAAATGACGTACAAATAGCAGTAGAGAGCATGCCTCACCCGTGGAAGGGCTGGGATGACTTGGGAGCTCCCTCCTCCAGAAGGTGTGTTCCTATTAGGGGACCTCATTTTCCTCTGTTGGAAACACCTGTGATGAAATAAGACAGGAAGTGTGGCCGTTGAGTCTTCAGTTTCCCTTGCTCCATCCAGCTCAGTGCTGTTGACTTAGAAGTACAACCAGGAATCAAATGATTTTCCACTCCAGAGTTTGCGTGCTGGGTAGTTGTTTACTGAGTTCAGTTAATTTCTGAGTTTTCTTTCTATGACTTGACCTCACTTTTTTTTTTTTAAAAGAAGGCTGATGAGAGTGAAATTTTATGGTAAGCACATTGAAAAGCAAATAGCAAATAATGAAATTATTATATGAAATAATGAAATTATCCCATCTATGAAATTGTTATAAGAACAGTTATTATGGTAATGGTTAGAGTAAAACAACTCTATTTGATGCCTGATGGTCGTGGAGATTACAGCCAAGATATAGAATTGTATTTTTCTTTAAGTATTTTTCAAAGCATGCATTTTCATATGATCTCTGTCGTACACGGTTGCATGCATTAATGCAGTAAACTCATTGAAGGGTAAACCACATGCAGCAGCCTGACGTTTTCTTTCTTTAGATACGGTGCATATTTCATGTTGTAAATTAGGGGCTAAATTATACCAGGTACATTTTGTGGTAATATAATGGGGTTTTGGGGTTTCATTGAGTTTCTGTTTATTTTTTACTTGGTTTTGAAGGCCTTCTCTGTACCTCAACCTATGAAAAAGAAGCATCCTTTTAGAATCACAGTTAGAAATGCTTGTTCCTATTGAGAACTCAGATGCCAGTACCCACTGATTACTTGAAGGCTTTTTACTGGTTCACGACTCAGTAATATTCAGTGGCGTCTCTCCTGTAGTGTAAAAATATCACTGATAAATTGGGGTGTGTCTTCCCTATAAGATACAGATTGTTCCACGTGCACGTGATCAGCGTTTACCTTCACATGTTAAAAATAAGGAACAGGGCTTCCCTGGTGGCGCAGCGGTGGAGAGTCCGCCTGCCGATGCGGGGGACGCGGGTTCGTGCCCTGGTCCGGGAAGATCCCACATGCCGCGGAGCGGCTGGGCCCGTGAGCCATGGCCGCTGAGCCTGCGCGTCCGGAGCCTGTGCTCCGCAACGGGAGAGGCCACAACAGTGAGAGGCCCGCGTACCGCAAAAAAAAAAACAAAAAACAAAAACCTCACAATGTGGTTTTCCACATTATCTTTGTTGGCAGTGAGAATACACTTTTGCAAATTAGCTTCTATTTGACTTACCTGAGTTATTTTAGAGATGCTGTTACACACTCGCTAATTGGCAGGCTGCTAAATCCTTCGGTGTTGAAACTCAAGTGGTGTTTTCCCCGTATACTTTTTCTCCTTCAGGTCAAAAGGTGAATTTGGCACATCTGTTAAAACACAAATGAGTAATTTATAGAGGTGCATGTATTTTATTTTTATGGATCTAGAAATAGATATAAAGGGACTTGTGAGACAAATGAGCATAAAAAAACAGACTATAAAGAATGAAATACTAGACTCTGGGTACAGGATAATATTCATAATACAAAATGTGGAGAGTTTTTTGGTCGTGTTTTCAAAAACAGGGTTCTTAGAAGTCTGTGTCTCAGCTGTGAAACAGAAAACAAAGAAATAGTTGAACATCAGCAGAACCACCAATTCAGAAACAAATCGGGAAATTCCAAATGGATCTGCATATGTTTGCATTTTTCTCTAAAATTAATAAAGTATATGCTTTATATATCTGCACACGTCCAAGATTTATACGAGGGGTTACAGATGCTAAGTTCTCAGGGATGAGAATAGATAATACAAGCTGTTCTCTGTCTTTTGCATTACGTCGATTGTTCCTGGAAGGGGGAAAATTAACTTTAAAAAGCCAATTGAAAGTAAAATTTCCCATTCCATTAAAATTAAAACAATGAGATCCTGTCTCCACCCATCAGACTGGCAAAAACCAAGCCATAGGAGGATCGCAAGTTTTTGTGAACTTTGGAGAAACAGGAACTTTTACGTGCTGTTGCTGTTAGCATAAATGGCTACGCCAGTTTGGAAAGCAATATGGCATACGTCCTTGAGTTCAAAACGCTGTGACCCAGCAGTGCCTGCCCAGGCCTTTGCCCTGGAGAAGATCACATCCATGAGCAGGAGAGTCATCAGGGATGTTTATCACAGCATTGATTCAATAGCAAAAAAAAAAAAAAAAAATGGGGGGTGCGTAAAAGGGGAACAGGAAATCGTGAGCAGGAAAATTCACACTTCAGTCAATAGTCATTGCCTCTGTAGTGGTGGCAGGGTTGGGGGATGTGAGTGGGCTCCGAGGTTACTGCAGGGGCTTAAACTCCATCTGTAATGTTTGTTTTCTTCTAATAAAAAGAAAACCCATCTTAAGCAACTATGGTAAGTGTTCATCTTTGCAAGTTGTGGCTGTTGGATATACACATGTTTATTTTCTGTGCATGTGTATTATTTAAAAGAGATCAACCCATTCAGACTGCATTCTCTAAACCAGTGGAATTTTTAATATTATGAAACTAGAATAAGAACCACTGAAGTATGTTGTAAGTCATGAAGTGTTGCCTTCATAGTTAGTTGCCAGGATGTCCTGCCAGTGTGTATTAACTAATAAAAAAATTAAAAATAGTTAAAAAAATAAAAACACTGTTACATTGTCATTACAAACTGGCTGTATAAGCCTTATGGAAGGAAATTGGGCTATATTTAGCAAAATTACGTATGCAGTTACCCTTTGAACCAGTAATCCCACTTCTAGGAATCTATCCCAAAATATCTTGGCAAAATATAAAATAGCACAAATGCAAACCTCTTTATTTTGTCATTATTCATTATAGCAAAATGTTGGAAACAACCCACATGTTCATGTTAGTGGATTCGTTGGATAAACAATGGTATATCCACACAGTGGAATACTGGATGGTTATCTTTACCACCGTGGAGTGATCCCTAGGATATATCACTGAGTGGGAGAAAATCAAGATAGAACAGTGTTTATAGTATACTAGCTTTTGTGTAATAGGGGGGGAAGAGATGTATGTGTGCGTGTGTGTGTGTGTGTGTGCATGTGTGTACTGAGATTATCTAAAGGAAACTCTGGAAGCATAAAACAAAAACTAAGAAAAATGGTTGCCTGTAGGGAAGAGAGCCACAGGGTGGAGGGGACAGATATGGAAATGAGACCTCTGTAAGAGTACTTGGTTACATAATTTTGAGCTCTGAAACGTATATAGTTTACATATTCAAAAACTTAAAAAGGGAAAAGTTGAATCAGATGTATTAATAATAATTGGACCTAACTGTATATCAAGTTGGTGGCTTAACCTCATAGGAAGTAATTTCTTCAAGTGACTTTAAAACCAAGTATTTTAACTGTCTATTCCTGGTGGGGTATAGTGTAAGGACACACATGCATATATAAAAACAAAGAAGTCATGAACTGCATTCATTAATCTTATTGTTAGTTGTAATATTGATACTGTTACTTTGAAATTATTACAGGAATAACTTTTCAAAAAGCAAATAAGAAATACGGTAATGTTAGGAATCAAGATTCTTAGCATGATAGAAAAGATATAATTTTTAAAGCTACCTAGAGTCCTATAATATTAAATTTGAATTGGAAATACCAACATGAATTCATAATATTCTTTGCTCTTACAATATCTACTTTACAACCTGTTCACTGAAAACGCTTGGAAGCAGTGATAGCCCTGTGGCAATGAACACCCCCTACTGCCCAGATTTTGCTAGCTAAATACCATTTCCCATTAAAAGGAAGCAGTTTCTTGGAGAAATGACTGATTCCTCGTCTGAGATGCTTTATCATGCCAGAAAGCAAGGAAGCTATCAAAGATTAATGGGGTTATGTCAGAAGAATATAGGAACTAAATTGGATGATTTTCTGCTGGCTAAGAGGAGGTGCTTGCATGTCAAACAGAATAATGACTACAATTGATTGAAATACATCAAAATTATTTTTAAAAATCCATGCTTTCAGAATGATACTTCAATAGATAATTGGTCACCATTTTATGTTGCTAGGGAACCAGCTCACTATTCTGAAAGTCACCAAATAAAGATCAAGCATTTATTCTGCCTACCATATTTCAGGGTATCCAAATAGTTGATGATGCAAAGTTCTCCTCTGTAGAAAAGTTCCAACTAATACATGTACAAAGAAAGATAAAATTAGAAAATTACCTTTTGACCACCTTAATGAAATAACAGGTCTAGGTAATTATCATCAATGAGTGTTACATCTTTTCCCATCCTTTTACACACAACCTGTTTGCATCTTTGATTCTAAAGTGTTTCTCTTGTAGACAGGGTAAAGTTGGATCTGATCTGATTTTTTATCCAGTCTGTCAATCTCTACCTTTTGTTGGGTTCTCTAATCTATTCACCTTTAATGTTATTGACGTAGTTGGTTTTGCATCTGGGTATTTTAGTTTTCGTTTCCTATGACTCATATGTCTTTTTTGTTCCTCTATTCCTCCTTCACTATTTTCTTTGAATTGGTGAATTTTTAGTGTAACATTTTAATTTCCTTAATGCCTTTTGAGTTATTTTCTTAGTGGTTTCTCTAAAGCTTACCAAATACATTTTAACTTATCAGAATACTTCAAATTTATGCTAATTTAATTTCAGTCAGGTATAGAAACATTACTCCTATAAAGTTCTCTTCTCCTCTCTTTTTGTGCTATAATTATTACATATATCACATCTATATATGTTGCAAACGCTGATACATTTTTATAATTATTACTTTATATGAATTTATGTCTTTAAAAAAGCAAAGAGAATAAAGCATAGCAAGTATATATTTATAATGTTTGTTACATGAACCTTCTCATTTACCATTTATGGTTCTCGTTCTTTGTTACTGAGGGTTCAAGTTACCATCTTGTGTGATTTCCTTACTCCAATACAGCTTTGTCCCACACACTTCCTTTGTATTGTTATTGATATGTAATTGGTTTTTAAATCAGTTAACAAAGGAAAGCAGAAGGATATGCATTCACCCTGTCATATATAATTGCAAACATACATTTATAATTATGTAATCACTTTGCTGGTGTTCTTTGTTTTTGCATGTATGTTGATTTGAATTACTGTCTGGTGTCACTTGCTTTCAGCCTGAAAAATTTTCCTAGCATTTCTTATAAGGCAGGTATGCTATCAATGAATCCTATGTTTTATTTATATATGAATATCTTTAATTCACCTTCATTTTTAAAAGATAGTTTTGCTGGATATAAGATTCGTGGTTGACAGCTTTTTCCTCAGTTTGAATATGTCATCCCACCGCCTTCTGGTTTCCATTGTTGCAGATGAGAAGTCAGCTGTTAAACTTGGGTCCCCTTGTTCCTCACTAGTTGGTTTTCTTTTGCTACTTTCAAGATTTTCTCTTTGTTTTTATCTTTCAACATTATATCTGGATGTGGATCTCTTTGAATTTATCTTCTTTAGAGTTTTTTTAGCATCTTGGATTAATTTTTTAAAAATCACGTTGGAGAAGTTTCAGCCATTATTTCTTCCAGCATTTTTCCTGCTCCTCTCTCACTCTCCTCTCATTCTGGTACTCCTGGCATGCATATGCTGGTGCACTTAATGGTGACCCCAAATTTTCCGAGCCTTTGTTTATTTTCCTTTGTTTTTTTTCTTTACTTTCTTATCTCTGTTTTTCAGATTGAATACTCTCCACTTTCAGGTTTGATATTTCTTTTTTTTCTGCAAGTTCAAGCTACTATTGATCTCCTCTAGTAAATTTTTCATTTTAGTTATTGTAATTTTCTATTCCAAATTTCCATTTGATTCTTTTAAATAACTTCTCTCTATTGCTAATCTCTTTTTGATAAGACATTGCTGTTAGACCTCCCATTTCCTCTCTAAGAATAGTTTTCTTTTTTTTCTTTTTACATCTTTATTGGAGTATAATTGCTTTACAATGGTGTGTTAGTTTCTGCTTTATAACAAAGTGAATCAGTTATACATATACATATGTTCCCATATCTCTTCCCTCTTGTGTGTCTCTCCCTCCCACCCTCCCTATCCCTCCCCTCTAGGTGGTCACAAAGCACTGAGCTGATCTCCCTGTGCTATGTGGCTGCTTCCCACTAGCTATCTATTTTACGTTTGGTAGTGTATATATGTCCATGCCACTCTCTCACTTTGTCACAGCTTACCCTTCCCCCTCCCCATATCATCAAGTCCATTCTCTACTAGGTCTGTATCTTTACTCCTGTCTTATCCCTAGGTTCTTCATGACATTTCTTTTTCTTAGAATCCATATATATGTGTTAGCATATGTGCCTTTGGCTATTCAGGGTCTTTTGCGTTTCCATACAAATTGTTAAGTTTTCTGTTATAGTTCTGTGAAAGTGGTAGTTTGATAGGGATTGCATTGAATCTGTAGATTGCTTTGGGTAGTAGAGTCATTTTCACAATGTTGATTCTTCCAATCCAAGAACATGGTATATCTCTCCATCTATTTGTATCATCTTTAATTTCTTTCATCAGTGTCTTATAATTTTCTGCATACAGGTCTTTTGTCTCCTTAGGTAGGTTTATTCCTAGATATTTTATTCTTTTTGTTGCTGTGGTAAATGGGAGTGTTTTCTTGATTTCACTTTCAGATTTTTCATCATTAGTGTATAGGAATGCCAGAGATTTCTGTGCATTAATTTTGTATCCTGCTACTTTACCAAATTCATTGATTAGCTCTAGTAGTTTTCTGGTAGCATCTTTAGGATTCTCTATGTATAGTATCATGTCATCTGCAAACAGTGACAGCTTTACTTCTTCTTTTCCGATTTGGATTTCTTTTATTTCCTTTTCTTCTCTGATTGCTGTAGCTAAAACGTCCAAAACTATTTTGAATAAGAGTGGTGAGAGTGGGCAACCTTGTATTGTTCCTGATCTTAGCGGAAATTCTTCCAGGTTTTCACCATTGAGGACGATGTTGGCTGTGGGCTTGTCATATACGGCCTTTATTATGTTGAGGAAAGTTCCCTGTATGCCTACTTTCTGCAAGGTTTTTTATCATAAATGGGTGTTGAATTTTGTCGAAAGCTTTCTCTGCATCTATTGAGATGATCATATGGTTTTTCTCCTTCAACTTGTTAATATGGTGTATCACGTTGATTGATTTGCATATGTTAAAAAATCCTTGCATTCCTGGGATAAACCCACTTGATCATGGTGTATGATCCTTTTAATGTGCTGTTGGATTCTGTTTGCTAGTATTTTGTTGAGGATTTTTGCATCTATGTTCATCAGTGATATTGGTCTGTAGTTTTCTTTCTTTGTGATATCTTTGTCTGGTTTTGGTATCAGGGTGGTGATATACGTCTGGTGGTGTGTTTTGGGGTGTCTGTGGACTTATTATGATTTCAGGCAGCCTCTCTGCTAATGGGTGATGTTGTGTGCCTGTCTTGCTAGTTGTTTGGCATAGGTTGTCCAGCACTGTAGCTTGCTGGTCATTGAGTGAAGCTGGGTGCTGGTGTTGAGGTGGAGATCTGTGGGAGATTTTCACCGTTGGATGTTACATGGAGCTGGGAGGTCTCTTGTGGACCAGTGTCCTGAAGTTGGCTCTCCCACCTCAGAGGCACAGCACTGACTCCTGGCTGCAGCACCAAGAACCTTTTATCCACAAGGCTCAGAATAAAAGTAGAAAGAAAGAAAGAAAAGGAAGAAAGAAAGAAAGAAAGAGAGAGAGAGAGAGAGAGAAGGGGGATGGAGGGAGGGAGGGAGGAAGAAAGGAACAAAGAAGATAAAATAAAGTTATTAAAATAAAAAATAATTTATTGAGAGAAAAAAAATTTTTTAAGTAAAAAAAAAAAGGACGGACAGAATACTAGGATAAATGGTGAAAGCAAAGCTATACAGATAAAATCTAACACAGAAGCATACATATACTGAGAAAAAGAGGAAAAGGGGAAAAAATCATAAATCTTGCTCTCAAAATCCACCTCCTCCATTTGGGATGATCCGTTGTCTATTCAGTGGGCTGGTGAGTGCTGGTCGGCACCGATCCTCTGTGCGGGAATCTCTCCGCTTTGCCCTCCGCACCCCTGTGGCTGCGCTCTCCTCTGCGGCCCCGAAGCTTTCCCCTCCGCCACTCGCAGTCTCCGCCCGCAAAGGGGCTCCTAGTGTGTGGAAACCATTCCTCCTTCACAGCTCCCTCCCACTGGTGCAGGTCCCTTTCCTATTCTTTTGTCTCTGTTTATTCTTTTTCCCTACCCAGGTACGTGGGGACTTTCTTGCCTTTTGGGAGTTCTGAGGTGTTCTGCCAGCGTTCAGTAGGTGTTTTGTAGGAGTTGTTCCACGTGTAGTTGTCGCACATGTATTTCTGGTGTATCTGTAGGGATGAAGGTGCTCTCTGCGTCTTACTCTTCCGCCATCTTCCCCCTCTCTCCAAGAATAGTTTTCTTTAGTCTTTGAACATATTTATAATAGCTGCTTTGACGTCTTTGTCTGTTAAGTCTGACATCTGGGTCCTTTCATAGGCTGTTTCAGTTGTTTGCTTTTTTCCTTATGTACTGGTCACATTTTCCTGTTTGTTTACACACTTTATAACTATTTTTCCCCAAATGGGTGTTTTAGATAATATATTTTAGCAACACTGGATACTGATTTTCCCTTCTCTCAGGCTTGTTGTTTGCTTATTTATATGTTTTGTGACTTAGATAGGCTATTTCTTTGTTTAGAGCCCCA
>NW_020173687.1:3558283-3568503 GCF_003031525.2 Neophocaena asiaeorientalis asiaeorientalis | reverse complement strand
CTTGGCGTTGCTTCTCAGAGGATGCATCCTTGGAGGTGTACACAGTCACTCTGAGATGACGGTACTTTTCGTAGGTCTCTCTCTGAGGGTTTCTTTTCCTAATTTTTCTTTTAAGCTGTTGACTTCTGTTGGTATCACACGAAGCTGTTAGGCTCCACTAACTGCCAACTGATTGCTCTATTACTTCCAACAATAGTCAAGGGCTTAAGTTCTTCTACAGTGTGATCCAATTATATTTGCACCCTTTTGCCAAAGAGCCGATCTTTGGCCAAGAGGGCTATTCTTAGCTGTCTCTTTCTCTGATAAAATAGCTGATCTACAATTTAGCTTGTTGCTGTTGTGGAGCTACCAGCCTCCTGTACCTGTCTTCAAGTTCACTGATCATTTCCCTTGCTCTGCCTAGTCTGTCATTAAGCCCATATAATGAATTCTTCATTTCTGATATTGTATTTTCCACTGTAGCATTTCTATTAGGATCATTCTTTTAGTTTCTATGTGTTTCAATTCTCCATCTCTTCAGACATGTTATCTACCTTTTACACGCCATTCTTTAGGATTTTTATCATTGTTACTTTAAAGTCCCTATCTGTTAGTTTCAATAGCTAGTCTACTGAAATTAAGAGGAATTTATATTTGGAGACTAGCTAGGTCTTCTCCTCTTGTCTATCTCCTCCCTGGATCATGGATCAAATTTTATTGCCTCTTCATGCATCTTACTTTTTACCACACGTAAGACATTTTGTATCAAACAACAGTATATTCCTCTTCTTTCAGGCTATCAGAGGTGGAGCACAGAGTCAGTCTTGTCCATGGTTGAGCTGAGTCTGGACTTTTTTTGTTTGTTTGTTTGTTTTGTGGGGTACGTAGGCCTCTCACTGCTGTGGCCTCTCCGGCTGCGGAGCACAGGCTCCGGACGCGCAGGCTCAGCGGCCATGGCTCACGGGCGCAGCCGCTCCGCGGCATGTGGGATCTTCCCGGACTGGGGCACGAACCCACGTCCCCTGCATCGGCAGGCGGACTCTCAACCACTGCGCCACCAGGGAAGCCCTGGACTTTTTTGTAGGTTTGGTTTGGAGGAGGGTCAGGACTTTCCCTCTGCATGGCTTGGGCTCTGAGCACTGAGAGGTCTCTTTCTGTTTTACATCTGAGGTCCCAGCTTTCTGAACCTTGAGAGTTCCTTCTCTATGTTGTAGCCTGGCTGGCAGACGTAGGGGCCACAGAGACTCACTGTTGCTCTCTGGCCCCACTGGAGAGCTCTCTCTGGTCTGTTGCCCTGCTCCCAAACTTGGGAGGGCAGTTGTCTAACACTCAGTGAAGGTCTGTGATGCCTTGAAGGGGTTTCCTCCAACTCTCCCCTGCACGCTAGACCTCAGTAGCTGAAAGCCTGGAGTTTCCAGGATGGATTTCTCTTGACTTTCCCCCTTGGCCCCCCACTTTCAAAGGGCTGCTGTCTGTCACTTGGGGAAGCCACTCCCTATCTTGGGGTCTTTCAGTCTTCTCGATTTACCCGTGGGAAAGAGGAGCCCGTGGATACAAACTCGCTCTGTGGCTGGAGCTCCTCCACCCTCTAATCTGTCATCTGGCCATCAGAGCTTCCTTCAACTGGCCGCATGGTCCTGCCTGTCCTGTGCTTCCCTCACCGCTCTCTCAGGGGTGAGAGCAGTCAGCTAGCAAACTCCTTCAATAATATTTTCTATCACTCCACTTCCATACTCTGGGTTTCATACAAATGTTAGTCATATGGAAGCACTGCATGTTCACAGTAAGGACAGCGTTTTCTTGGAGAGCCAGAAAGTGAGTTGTTTTATGAAACATCTTAATTTAGTCAATTTTTTAAAAAAAAACAGGGAAATTCTATGGTAGTCATTGCCTTTGTCTGTGAAAATTATAGAAAAGGGAAATCAGGAGACCAGCGAAGGAAATCACTCCACTTCTGGAAAATACTTTGTTTGCCCTTACTTACGTCCTTTTTCAAACTTCTGAAGGTTGAGGAAGGGAATGGGGCTGCCTGAATGTCTGTTTGACGGGATCTCTTCATGCTGTGGTTTCTCATTTTTCTAATTTCAAATTTCAGAATTTTAAAGCAGATAGTGGCTTGTCCAACTTTACAAAGCTTCTTAATTACCTGATAGTGAGAGGAAAATCGGGCTGAAGGCATAATTGGCAGAAGAGCTCACCCAAGTACCATGCCTTTACTCTGATTTAAGGAAGTTTCAGCCAGAGAAAGTGGTCATTTCCAACTGGGCTGTTCTTATATTGCTATGTTGTGAGGTGTGTGATTCCAAAGTTATTCCCTGTAGTAGGGATAAATCCAAGTGGTCATTTCTATCGTAATGCTCCATGGGTAATTGCCGGGATCCTCATTTTAGGACTTGGTTCTTTGACTGCCATGACTGCAACATGTATCCGTGAATACATTTGGTCCAATCTCCTTAACCGTGTTGGAAACTGGTCCAGCTTGGCCTCCCATAGGGAACTCTTTCTGTGGCCAAAGATGCCAATACATGTAATTTCCTACATGCTTGTGGTCTCACCTCCCTTGGACGTCAGGCTGGCCATGCAGTGACAGACCTGCCTCTCAGTGGGAGTTCTCAGGATGTCTAATCAGATGGAAATCTGACCTGTATGCACGACTGGCCTTGGCAGTTAGATGGTGCAGAAAACCAAATCTGCCCTGGCTTTACTAGTTCACGAGGTGAGTGCTGGCCACAGTCCCACTTGCTGTGGACCCATTGCCTTCCGGTTGGATGTCTTTGGGTCGGATCTGTTTCTCGTGAACCCACAAAAGGAAATCAGCGCTGTTAGGAGATCATGTGGAGACGTAAACCCGGAACTCCAGGGACTTTCCAGGTGCATCTGTGGACCGTTCATTCATTCATGCACTTACCTCCATCTGTTGGGGACCTACTATGTGCCAGGCTCCGTGCAAGACCCTGGGGTTATGGGAGTAACCAGGAAATAGTTCTGCCCACAGGGGGATCATAGTCTAGAGGGAGAGATAGTCACAGAACAAGAAATGACAGATGGGAGTGTGTGCAGAAGCCAGGATCTGGTGGGCACTTGGCAGGGGGCCTTGACCGAGCCTGAGGTGGGGGCAGGGGCAGAGGTGGTTTCCCCCGAGGAAGCCGCCTATGCCCTGAGACCCCCAGGAGGAGTAACATTCCCAGATGAGGAGGGAGAGAAGGGGCAGGCGGAGAGTATTCAGGGAGCGGACCCGGTGTGCAAGGGTCCCCAGCGGGAGCCGGCAGTGTGTTTCCATGAAGGCAAAGGCCAGTGTGTCTGAGGGCAGGAAGGTGAGAGGACGTGGAGAAGTAGGTGAGACCACGTCATGGGGCTTCGTAGCTACGTGAAGGAATCTGGATTTTATCCTAAAAACAAGGGGGAAGAAGTAGAAGGATGCGAAGTAGAGGAGTGAGCTGATTACATTTGCAGTTTCTTTTTTCTTTTTTTTTTTTTGCGGTACGCGGGCCTCTCACTGTTGTGGCCTCTCCCGTTGCAGAGCACAGGCTCTGGACGCGCAGGCTCAGTGGCCATGGTTCATGGGCCCAGCCGCTCCGCGGCATGTGGGATCCTCCCGGACCGGGGCACGAACCCGTGTCCCCTGCATCAGCAGGCGGACTCTCAACCACTGTGCCACCAGGGAAGCCCTAGATTTGCATTTTCAAGAGATCCCCCTGGTGCAGAAGGGGCTGGAGGGTGCAGCTGGTGGAGGGAAGGGGGCTTCTTTGCAGACACCCAGGCAGGAGGCTCTGGGACCCTGGTCGTGGGCTGGAGGTAGGGAGTGGGGTGGAGCGACCTGGAGTAACTCTGCGTATTTTAAGAGTAAACTTCATGTGACTTGATGATGGAATTAACTGGGTGGGTGAAGGAGAGCCTGCGAGTTTCCTCAACAACATGCACAAACTGGGGAGCTTAAAACAACAGAAATTTATTTGTTTCACAGTCCAGGAGGCCAGAAATCTGAAATCAAGGCCATGCTCCCTCTGCAGGCTCTGGGGGAGGGTCCTTCCTGCCTCTTCCAGCTCCTGGGGCTCCTGGCATCCCTGGCTTGTGGCTCCATCACAAATCCCTGCTTCCATCTTCACATGGCTTCTCCCTGTGTCCTCACCTCCTTTTATAAGGACACCAGTCATTGGATTTAGGACCCATCAGGGAGATCTCATTTTAATGAACTAATTACATCTGCAAAGACCCTATGTCTAAATAAGATCTCATTCTGAGGTTCTGGGTAGACATGAATTTGGGGGGGGCACCCCTGAACCCACTACAGGGAGGGAGGAGGAGTCAAGGATGGCTCCAGACCTCCTGCTTGAGTAGCTGGGTGGGACAGACAGACAGCAGCGTAAAGACATCAGGACCACTGATCCGGGGACACGAGATCATGGGTGCGCGGGTGGTGAAACCGGACCTGGTGGCAGCCTCAAGCGCCTCGCCTTAACCTTTTCTTCTTTTTCACGTGAGTGAGGCTGAAAACCTTTCAGTTCGTCCTTACTTGGCGAAAGCTGTTCTGTAAAGCTGATGCATAGCTTGTTGGCTCAACTCAGTAAAGGTTGTGAGGACGTTCATAGTGTGGGGACCCCTGAGGCCTCACACGGTACCAGGTTCAGCGTCGAGGCTGGGAGGGCCCAGCTGTCCCGGGCTCTCGGCACTGACCAGCTTGGCCACTTCCCAGCTGTGTGGCCTCGGGGAGGTCTCTGAGCTTCTCAGGTTGCTTCCTTTGTACAACAGAGTTGAAAACACTTACGAACAGGGTCATGGAAAGAATCACGTAATGCTTGAAAGTGCTCGACACAGAACCAGTCTGGGTTTGGTTTTGTTTTTACTTTTAATGGAGGAGTTCCGCATCAGGGTTGTACTTTACATTCACCAAACCCATCAGCTGGAGAGTGTCCGCGATTACGCGATGCTTGGTGAAACATCCACGTTCCTCTTGAGCGTGAATTATTGACAAATGCTTGTGATTCTTCCTTTCCTAAGCACTCAGGTGAGAAAAATCCCACTTCATTGTAGATTCTCTTTTATTAAGGAAATACTTTATTTAGGAGCCTGGGAAAATGGTGCTTGATGGATACATAATAAGCAGGTGGATAAGAAAAACAGTAACCTTCCCTCATAAAAAGAAGGCAAGGAAGCGAAAACTCCGCAAAAGGAGCGATGCTAAAGAACTTTGCATTTAGAGAGAGAGACCACGTGTCAGTTCCTTTCTTCAGTTTCCTTCGGTTGCCCAGCTCCGTTGCCGTACCCTTAGAATGGCTCTTCCTCCAGCCCTAAATCAATGAGCCAGCACTCCATACAGCTGTGCCTGCCCTCAACCCCCACGTGACTCTGTACCCCAGCCCCCCTCCTTCCTGCCCCATAGCCCTTTCCTGGCACGGTTTCCTCGCTGACCCAGCCTGGATCCCAGAACCAGGCATGGTCTCACTCTCCATTGGATCTCAGCCTTGACCTATAGCCCCCATCCCCAGCCTTCAGACGTCTCTCTCCTGGTCTCAGGGTTCTGGCTCCTCACTGATGGCAGAAATCACGACCGTGCCTTAGCCATTTCCCCAGCCTCGGCCAAGGCCAGAGAGCTGCTTGCCCATCTTCTTGTGTATCCCAGTCTCACAAACTTGTTAAGACCTCGATCCAGGTCTCATGTGCATCACTTACGGGAAGCACCAAACATCTTCTGCCAACCATCTGGATGCCAGAATGCCATCTTTCACAAGTCAGCTCCCAGAATCTGACCTCCCCTGTGAAACCTTCTGCCCTGACTCATCAGAGGACAGTGGATGTCCTCCTGTTAACCATTATAGCCTGGACCGAGGCTTCTCCTGGTCACTTCCCATGTTCTCAACCCTCACACGTGCCTAAGGTGCTTGTGGCTCCATCACAAATCCCTGCTCTTACCTCCTACCCTGAGAGTATGACACGCTTACTTTGCACCTGGTTCACTTTGTTTTCTTTTCTTTTGTCACGAAATATAAGGATTTATTGCAAGTAGTCCAGATTGAAGTTTAGTTTCCAAAATTGCAGGCGTGAGCAGTGTCTCAATGGAATACCCACTTCAGTGAAATTTACTTCAGTGGTCCTCCTTCTGTTGGGTAATTTGCTTCAAGGTTTTCAGCCTGGTTGCTAGTACAGCAGAAGAGGCTTCGTGCATGTGGTGTTCTCTGTATTTAGGGCTCTTTGCCATTCTGGGGGCTTGTGGTGATTTAAAGTGCTCCTAGCAATATACAAAGGTGTTTGATTTCACCACCTCCCCTGGAGGAGTGGGAAATGAGATAGAAGATCAGCTGGGGATGAGGAGAGAGCCTGGAAGTGCTTAGTGCCCAGTCAAATACAGCGAACGTCTCACCTTCCCATCTGTCCTAAAGGTCCAGGTAGAATCCCAATCTCATGTTGACTCAGCAGGTCACCTGTCTCCGGGGTTTAGTCTCGTAGACCACAGGAGATGTGAGCACAGAGTTGGCTTCCCTGCCAAGCAGCTGTGCAAACTTCATCCTCTCAGCAGCGGATTCCCTGTAAGTCTGACCAAGAGCGTGTCTTGGGAAAGTGAGCTTTGCGTGAATCATTTAGACCCTGCTCTTGCTTCAGAGTCGGGCCCATCTGCCTAATTGCTGGCTGGAAGTAACCCGTGGGTTCCGCTGAGCTGGCCACAAGTGTGTGCTGGGAATGTCAGGCTCTTTCCTAAGTCCCAGTGGGGCTTGTTTGTTTCGTGGAGATGGTACAGCCCCTTGCTCAGGGGCCGTTTTGATTTGTTCTCGGAATACGAAGCTGTCCCCCGTCAGAAACATCCATCCTCCCTCTCCATGGAGGATCCTTCTTCCGTATCAGACCAGGTTCTCCCAAAGTAAGCTCCTTCCTGGTGGGCAACTCAGCAACGACGTACCAAGAGAGATGGACAGTTCAGCTGAGCAACAGAACCTTAAGCTTTGTTAGCAGACACGCGTCTTCAAGTTCTGCCTCTCTCATTGGCTCGCGGTGTGAGCTCAGCCTGGTGGCTGGAACCCTCTGAGCCTCACTTCCCACATCTGTAAAATGGGGACAAAGGCTGTCTCTGCCCGCTAGGGCTTCAGGCAGAGCACTCCGTGTGCTCTCCCCCTCCTCGCCAGGGAAGCTCAAAGGTAAGTCGCAGTTCCCTCTAAGTTGTGATGCCTTCTCCTTTCTCTCTTAAGCCTGCTTGAAAACCACAGAGTCTACAGGCAGCCCAGGGAGGTGGCCCAGCCCTGCTTTTCTCTGAATCTGGCAGAAAGGAAGGATAGAAACCCAAGGTCCAAACAGGCAGCCCGGGGGCCAAGTTTAGCCTGTAGATGTGGTTGGTTTGGTTTGAACGGTGTGTGTGTGTGTGTGTGTGTGTGTGTGTGTGTGTGTGTGTGTGTGTGTGTGTGTAACTGAACGAGGATTTAACAGTTGGGGGATTTTACAGAAACATCTGGACTTCTGGCATGGCTTGAAAACCTCAGAGCTTCAGGCAGTGCTGAGCTGCCACAGTGAGCCTCTCTTGAGGACAAGGTTGTCCCTCCATTTTGTTCACTGCTCTGTTTCCATGGCCTAAAGCCATGCTTGGAGGTGTTCTCGATTTGCAAAACTGGAAGAACGGATGGCCAAGTGGTGGCCGCCCACTTTGGGCAAGACCCACCCTGTCCAGTGTGTCAAAGCCCCCGCCCCCTGCATGGAGAGCTCACACCTGGTCCACCGTCACATACCTGTGTCCCCAGCCTGGCCTCTCGGTAACAGCCGTGGGCATAAAGTGTGTGTCCTTCATTCTAAAATGTGGTCCATCAGACCCCAGCTAGAAACGCTTCCAGAAATTCCGCCGCGAGGAAGCCTAGATGCCTGCGGCTGTGACCACAGCTCTCACGAGTGAGCGCGTTCTGGGGCGGGGTCAGGCAGACGTCATTGGCTGCCGTTGCCAGGGCAGTGCCCACGGTGTAGTGTCCGTGCTGCGTGGACAAAGAGAAGGGATGTTGTTTAAGGGGCCAGCAATGCTCCTCTTATTGTGCATTTTCCAGGGAAAATAAGTCTCGGACCCCCAGTTAGAGGCAAAAGCCGTACAACCCACGTCCAGATGTCCCTGTGTTCTTCCATCCAGAGCAGCGGTTCTCCACTGGGGGTGGTTTTGGCAATGTCTGCAGACATTTTGGTTGACACAACCGGGAGGAAGTTCTATTGGCCTCTAGGGGGTAGAGACCAGCGACGCTGCTAAACATCCCGCGGTGCACGGGGCATGCCCCATGGCAGAGAATGGCTGGGCCGCGTCTGCAGTGCCGGGGCTGGGAAGCCCTGTGCTAGAGCCACAACACCTGGGTGCTCCCCCAGCCCTGCTTCATCACTGCGGGCCTCGGCCCACTGCCTCTCTGAGCCTCAGGTTCCCGTCTCTAGTTCGGGGATGATAGGAAGGCCCATCCCTTGTGGACACGTGGGGCTGTAAAGGAGATAACCTGTGTGCAGGTCCCAGGCGTCCCGGGAAGGCAGTAGTCATATAGCGCTCTGCTGCGAGCTCACCATGACCTCAGGCTCGTCACGTGCCCGCTCTGAGCCTCAGTTTCCCCACCTGGACATCAGGGAGAGTGATATCGCACCCTTCTGAAGGGATGTGAGATTAAACAGGACTCTGCCCGTGCTCGGCGCACGGCACGTGAGGATAACCGTGAGCGTTGCCGTCTGCCTCTCAGCCCCTGCTCCTGGCTTCCCCTGGCACAGCCGTGCCTTAGGTGCAGCTCCCGGCCTCTCCCCCTGCCCTCACATCCACATTCCTCATCCACGAGGTGGGTAAACCCACCCCGACCCACACTCTCCAGGAGGATTCGGGAAGTCCGCTGAGTCTGACCTTTGGTGGCTGGACAGCTCACAGGGGAGCGGGGAGGCAGTGGATGGGCTTCCAGGGGGGAGATGGGCGTGGCTTAGTCTAGGCTGGTGTTGATGGGGGTGGCGAGGAGGGGACGGAATTGAGAGAGATCCTGAGGGCAGAGCCCAGCGGAGTTGCCAGTGGATTGTGTGGTCTGTCCCAGAGAACTGTGAGGTGTCCGGGGACGGGAGCGCACCTCGTTTCACTTGTTTCTCCCCAGCGTCTGAGTCAATATGGTTTGTGGATTTAAATAAGCTTGGGGCTTTTGGGGCCTCCTTCTGGGATAACCCTAACTCATCTGTCATCTTCTCATGGTTTATATGCCGTTGTGGCAGGAGTGTCCTGAGACTGGGGTGGGGGCTCCCTCCCACCTGAGCCTCTTTGGGTCTCAGTTTCCCCATCTGTACAATGGGGATGAAATCCCTCCCTCCATGGCCTCTTCTGAGGATTCAGTAAGACCTGGTATTGGAAGACCCGGCAGTGATGGGCTCCCGGAGAACAGATGGGACGAATGTGGTGATGAATCGTCCTCATGAGAGCTGGTCCCAGGGGCGCTGAGTGCCTCCTGGGAGCCTGGCACCAGGCTAAGCGGCGTTTCTGCTGTTAACCCCGTCTGGCTCAGTGACTCGGCCTGGGTCACTGCTCACAGCCGGGTTCTGGGGCTCTGCGTATGGCAGGTGTACAGCTGGGTTGGGAGCTCCCGGGAGCAGGCCTTGTACCTGACCTTGCTTGGCGCTCCCTCGGGACTGCCCTGAGCTGGACAGTGATTCGTGGACCCTGGATATTGGCACCTCGGAGCTGCGGAGGGCCACACCCAGGCCCGGGTCAGACAGAAGTGGCTTCTGTGCCACCTCCTAACATGTGGCCTTGGGAGCTCATTTTACCTCTTGGAGCCTGTCTCCCCACCAGACAGAGGGATCATAGAAGTGCCCGCCCTCAGGACGGTCACGAGTGAGGGTGAGACCAGGCCTGGCAAAGGGGGCCCGGCGGTTCCCCCTGCCTTGCAGCCCGGCGCTGCCTGCAGAGATGCTTTGCATGCGAGTCGAGGGAGAGTAAACCGTTTATGTTTCCGTCCTCTGCCTTCAGCCGAGATTCCAGTCCTCAGTTTTCCTGACCCTGAAGAGGGGCAGAAATTGTCTGCCCACTTCAGCTGTAAGCACATCGGGCTGGCCCCTCCCCGGCGGGATGGCAGAGAGGTGCCATTAGCAGGGCAAGACCTCTTTTCTGAAAGGCAGAAGCAGCCTATCCGTGGCTGCTGGAATTAGAGGTTTCCAGAGAGACCCCAAACGTGGATAACTCCCAAAAAATGTTCCGTGTTCGTGTGCTTTGCTCCAGGGCTGTGTGAGGGGGCCTGACTCTCCTCTGAGCCCTGCCCTTGGGAATGCCTCCC
>NW_020173687.1:3555920-3558226 GCF_003031525.2 Neophocaena asiaeorientalis asiaeorientalis | reverse complement strand
AGCACTTTGCTCACCTCACACCAGCCCTGGGGGGGGGGGATCCACGCTGTACACTTGGGGAAACGGAGGTACACAGTGGGGCGTGAAGCCCTGGCTGCAACGTGGTGGACACAGAACTCAGGCCCGGGTCAGCCTTGCTCCAGAGCCCGGCCCCCAACACCTGGGCTTTTCTCCATCAGCAGGAAGGATCTGGGCCCCTCTGGGTGTGCAGTGAAGCGGACTCAGCAGCAAGACCTTCACTAATCAGCTCCTGGCCCCGGCCTAACCCCTGGCAGCCTTATACCCACTTTGCAGGTGAGAGCACTGAGGCCCAGAGGAGTTGTTGCTTTCCCAAGTTGACACCGTCATGAGGTGGTGAGAGCAGGATTCAGATCCAAGCTGCCTTTCTCTAGATTAGAAATCCCAGCCAGGGACAGTTCTTCCCCCTCCAGGGGACATCACAATGTCTGGAGACACTTGGGTCGTCAGAATTGGGGCTGGGGGCTTCTGGCATCTCATGGGGAGAGGTCGGGATGCTGCTGGACGTCCTACGATGCACGCTGTGGGCCCCCGATGCCAACAGTGCTGAGGCTGAGAAACCCTGCTCTGGGCCCCTCCTCGCTGGGCGGTCACCCCTAAGCCAGCCATAGAGGTATAGATGCAATAGGTGTCGGGCCTTCAGCTGAGCCTCCCCTTCTGTCTGCTGCCCATCCGGGCCTGGAATAGAAGGTGCAGTGAGGGTCCCTGCCGTCAGCACCTTTTCACCGAGGTTGGAGGTCAGAGTCCCATTCTCCTGCCGTGGTCCCTCCAAGCTTGGCTCTGGGCAGCCTCCCTGACCTAAGCCTGAAGCAGCCATCTCATGACTGTGCAGGGCCAAGGTGCCCTCTCCCCAAGGTCAGCGTGGCAGCAGTGGGGGTAGAGGAGAGCACCCCTCTAATCGATGGGCCCCGCCTAAGGCCAGGAGAAGTTGCTGGCGCAGTGGGTTTTGAATGTGGGACTTAGGGTTTAGGTTCTGGTGACTTCTGCCAGACTCTGGCCAGCTGCTGGCCTGGGCAGTGTCCTGACAGCGCTGGGGAGTAAATCGTGGGCACTGAGCAGAGCAGGGGGGGCTTGGTCCATGAGCTGATTCCTCAGGCCCTGGGCCGCTCTCCTCACCCCATCCCCACCTGCACTCCTGTAATGTCTGTATTTAGAAATGTTTACGGATAATAATGGTGTTCAGCCCCAAAAGGCAGACAGGAGCGTCCTGACAATTGCAGTGCGGCTCCGGGTTGGAGCTTTTTTCAGGGAGCTGAGCTAGTCCGGAGCGCTGCAGGGCTGTTTGCCAATCACTGCCTCCGAGGGAGGTTTGGAGAGACAGGATCCAGGCGCCTGCAGGGAGACAGAGTTCCCTGGGAGAATGAGGACCTTAATTCAGAACCATTCTTTGACCAGAAGGTAAGTGGGATTCCCCCAGACACCTCCGAAGGAGGGAGGGGTGTAGGCGTCTTTTGTAGGGGAGGCCTCTTAAGAAGGCAGAGACTTCGCAAAAGTGAACAGCACCAGGGCCAGCGGAGGGGGAAAGACTGCCCCGCCCCACCATGAATCAGATGGCCAGGTTGGGAGTCTGGGCTGAGAGATGGGTGTGCCCTTCTCCCCACAGATGGGTCGATTTTATGTGTCTGGTGGGTCGGGCCAGGATTAGCCAGCAGCCCTGCCACAGAGACCAGAAAAAGAGTCTTTTGTTTCCACAGGAATGCTATTTTAACCTATTACTTCTGTGCTAAAAATAAAAATCCCACCTGGATGCCTTTTCATCTCCAGCTTGTAAGCTGATTCCCAGGGAATAATAGATTGTCGTGGATGTGCATTTTGACTGCATGGGGTCCTATTCCGAAGCCAGGTTTTGTCAAAATTCAAAGTAGGGGAGGTTTCCGACAGTGGAGGTTTAAACCTTCATTTAGCATCAGGGAAAAAGATTGCACAATCAGGAGGCATTGCACTTTGGGAATCTCCACCACAGAATCCCTGCTTGGGAGGCGGGGCGTGGGGAGGAGCGCGTACATTTTGCTTTTCTGTGAGTTTGCATTTGGCATAGTTTTTGGATTTGGGGTTCTGAAAAATGGTTTGCCGGTGAGGTTGGATATCTGAAGTTGGGGCCAAAGAGGAAAATGGGGAAACTAATTCTGAGTGGTAATATGGGTCGTGGGAAGTTCTTGAAAGCAAAATTGGTTCCCGACTGTGCCCTGCTGTCTTTCTAAGCTGCAAGTTTTTGGCCCCAGAGGGAAATGGTGATCTGTATCCTAATTTCTTCAGGAGACGGCAGTTGTCTGAATGCCAAATCCATT
>NW_020173687.1:3521964-3555687 GCF_003031525.2 Neophocaena asiaeorientalis asiaeorientalis | reverse complement strand
CAAAGATGGAAAATTAGCAGTGCTTTTGTGGGATGTCCTTGGCATGTTACACTGTGAGGATGAATTACAGATTTATGCAAATTCATAATGATGGTAACCACTTACAAAAATCTAAGCATAACGGATCATTAAAAAACACCATGCTTGAAGTTCATTCAGAAATCATCAAGGGTATACTGTTTGATTAAGGAGAGAAGGGAACACTTGTCCTAGAGCCATCATGTCAGCTGTCACCTAGGTGTGACTCTCTGAGAAGCAAATATTCCCAGTAAGACACGCCGCAAATTGGCCGCTGTTTAATTTCACAACTTTTACCAGGCGAGCTAAAGGAAGTAGCCCTTATGAAAGCACAGTTTCCTTACCATAAATGACCTTCCCTCCAGAGCCACACCCATGGGTGGCTTGGCAGTTTGTAGTTCTCTGTCCACATGGAGTAGATATAGACTTTCTTTTTCCCTGTATTATTATTATTATTTTGGGATTAACTCTTTGGTTCCAGGCAATTGAGCCCTGAGTCAGTATGATTGGCAGCCTGTGACTTATGCGATTGTTAATTACATTGTTGTTACATAAGGCAATAGCTTTACTTGTGGGGTGACTGACTGCTCCTACCTTGCAGGTGCGGAACATTCTATTTTTAGACTGTAAAGTATCACCCTGGGAGCAACCTGCTCACTCCTGCCTCCCCTGGGGCCCTTCGCTTTGTACCCACGGAGCTGTGGGCATGAGGGCACATGGTATATGGACAGAGCAGCCCGCTTCTCCTGTCCAGGGCCCGCTGGGACCTAAGGAGTGGCCAGAGGCTGTTTTTCTTTCTGGTCCTGGAGTTGATGAACCAGAGCCCTTTCTGCTCAGCCTGTGGTGCTATTTTTAGCTCCCTTTCTTCATTGCTTCTTGACACAATTTGACATGTCACAGCAGAATCCCGTCTACTTGCAGAGCTTACTGTGTTCTGCAATCTGTTTTTTGTGGGGCAGAAATCATCTTTGCCTGAGCATATTGTATTGTCGTTACTTAGGTGGGAGGTTAAGATAATACCCATTAACTTCAAAAGATACATGCAAAATAAAATCTAACGGTTTATTTTATTTCTGTGCTAATTTCCCGGCTGACCGGCTGGCTGGCTGGCTGGCTGGCTGGCTGGCTGGCTGGCTGGCTGGCTGGCGTGAGCACCTGGACGGGAGGGAGGGAGTATTCTTCCAGCTGTTGGCTCAGAGGGCAGAGAGCAGTGGTCCAGGGTTTGAGAACCTGCGTCAGAATCCCCCGGGGAGGGGGGCGGGGCTTGTCACAGGAGCCATTGCAGCCCCACCTGCACAGTTTCTGATTCTGCAGGTCTGGGATGGGTGTGAGAATTTGCATTTCTAGTGTATTCCCAGGTGATGCCCCTGGTCCGGACCACTCTTAGAATCACTGATGTAGAATCACAGTGAAGGTCAGTAAATACTTAGAGCGGGGAGAAAAGGCATAATTCTAGAGCCAATTTAGAAAATGTTCCGATAGCAGAGAGCAGGAGATTTCTGTTGGTTTGTATCCTGTCCACATGGTTGAAGATGAACTTGACAGGAAAAGAAATGAAAGTTTACAGAAAAACTTTATTTCACAGAAGGGCTGAGTATTAGATGATCCGGGGAATTAGTTGGTAGATGGGACGTTACTTCAGGGGGATAAGGCTGAACTGTGGAGAGGTGGAGTGTGTCACAATTTTAGACCACTTACTTTGAGATGGTTCAGCAGTGCCCACGGTCTGTAAGAGAAGTACGTGTGAGTAAATATATAGAACGCACAGAGCAAAATAGTAACAATTGCTGAACCTGGGGGTGTTCATTATATAGTCTTAACACTTTTCTGCAAGTTCAAAGATCATATTAGCACGTTAGGAACAGTAATAGGGCTGAGGGCTCATCTTGTCTTTTTTGTGTGTGCTTCATCGTGGGTGTTTAGAGCTAAGTTTCTCTGGGTGTGTCAGGCATGTGCGTGGACACACACGCAGCCCCGTCGCCGTTACAGTTAGTTCCTGGGACACGATCATGCCCCTGGTTCATGTCTCTTTCGGGCTGTCTTACTGGCACCGGTATAAAGTTCCTTCCCGGAACTCGGCTTAAAGATGCGTCCGTTCTTCCCTGACACATAAGCCCCCTACTGCAGTTGCGCCCCTGTGTTTTTAACAGAAGAATTCCATAAGCTCAGGGCCTGTGACACTGCGGGGAGAAGCTCCTAGAACCTGACTGGGGACAAAGAGGTGGGTGGAATTAGTACCAGCTCTTCTCCGGGAGAGCTCTTCTCTGGCCCGGAGTCGAGGCTCAGGGCTCTCACGTCGAGGGGGAAACACGACGCAGGGGTGTGTGGGGTCAGGCGCCCACCGTGGGCCCCGCGAGTCGCTGCCACCAGGCCCTAGGACTGTCTCCTTTCCTTCCTTCCTCCCCTTCCCATCTCTCCGTTTTCCTTCCTTCTTTTTCCCGCACGGCTTCTGATCCGAGTAAGTAGCACGATAGGAATCCAGAATTATTAAATTTCACCCTGGGAAATAAAGCACCTCACCTGTGTCTTCCCTGCAGCCCCCCCCCCCCCCCCCCGCCCCCACGGGTGAGCACACAGCGCGTGCTGGCTCTTTGCACCTCTCCCTCATCCTCACTAGGGCCTGGAAGGCAGGTCCTACCGTTGGCTGCCATTTGACAGATGGGCAAACTGAGGTTTAGAAGTGTAAGGAAGTTGCCCCTCATCCCAATCTTGAGCCCATTGACCCCCAAGCCCACATTCTTCCCCACTAGTGTGGTGGGGAGAGCAGGGCAGGGTAGGGAGTCCTCTGGTCCCTTCTGGGCTCTGCTGCCCACCCTCAGGCCTGGCTACTCACTCCTTCGAGCGAGGGTAACCAAGTGCTTAGCCTTGGGGCTTGGAGATAGACTGGCCGGGTCTGCGTCTCCCAGTGGGTAATTCGTGTGAGCTTCCAAACAGGGGGTACTTGATACGGGGACCGTAGGCCCACACTGATGAGAATATTTACTGTCTGGCCTGTTGCAGAAAAAGTTTGCTGACTTGTGATTTTTCCCATGAGGTAGCTGTCTGGGTGGAGATCAGACACACACACCGCACAGAGAAAATGCAGCAAAGATGTTAACAATTGTGTGGTGGTGTGTATACAATTGTGTACATATAATTGTTCAGTTTACTATTTTTTCTACTTTTCTGTATGTTAACAAAATGGTAAGACATTTTGATAACTGTAATAGTGATGACCCCCGGGTCTCTAGAGGAATGCCACAGGGCTCTATCCTAAGTCCTGCAACATCAGTATTTGCCTTAACAACTTGGCAGGTTAACAACAACTGGGTAGACGATGGAACTGATAAAAGCATTAAGAGTCCAAGAGTCAAACGTATATCTCAACAGACCGCTTGGGAGGCTGAGATGACGAGACGTTTCATGTTGCTAAACTTCAAGCCCCCAGCTTAGGTTCACAAAGCTCACTGCCCAGGCCCCGCCAGGAGTAGCCGTGGGTGGGAATCTAGCCTCTTCGTTGAACTAAACTGATGTCTACTGCCCCAGAGTGTGGGCACTGTTCTGGCTGTCGGGATATTGGTGAGCAGAGCAGGCATGTTAGCTGGTCCCTGGGGGCCTGCATCTGATGGGAGAGGGGCGGCAATAGCCAGTACCCATCACCGGTAGGGAATCACCCCGCACGCTGGTAATAAATGTTGTGGGAAATTAGCAGGGGATGGAGGGCAGGGGGACGGGAGCCTACGTGTGGTGGGCGGGAGACAGCTGAGTGTTTGAATCAGGGTGGGCATCACTGAGGAGGTGACATTGGAGCCAGAACTGGAGGGCAGTGAGGAAATGAACCATTGGATATCGGGGGCAGGGGGGTGGGAACCATCAGGGCAAAGGCCCCCTGTGGGAGCCCCCGGGGGTCCAGGAGCAGTAGGAGAGAGCCGGCAAGGTCGTAGGAGGGGGCTGCCAGGACTTCGGGTTTTGTGCCCAGTGTGCCAGGAGCCATCGGAGGGTTTGAAACTCAGAGACTTGAGATCGGACATAGGATTCCGGGGACCCCTAGGCCACTGTGTGAGGGCAGGCAAGGGTCAGGGAGTCAGGCCAGTTCCGAGGTCACTGCTGCGATCCAGGCGGAGATGGCAGTGACTGACCACGGCAGGGGGGGCGGGCGCAGGTAGAAGGTGGAGCCAGTGGGATCGGCCGAGGGAGTGAACCAGGACGGGAGGGCTGAGGGTGACCCTCAGCTTTTGTACTGAGAATCAGGAGGACGGAATTCCCTTCCTGGCCTTGGAGGAGACGGCCCTGGGTAGAGCAGGTTATGGGGGAGAGAAGTTCATTTGGGCCACATTAAGCTTGAGGTGTCAGTGGGACATCCACGTGGGCACAGTAGATGGCACCTGGTGGCCTGAGCCTGGCGTCCAGTAAAGGGCTGGGCAGCAGCTCTGCATCTTGAAGGCTCTGCATCACGGATGTGGCCGATAGACATACAGCACGTTCTCTGATGAGCTCTCTCCCAGCTCACTTGTCTGCCACCTTTAGGGTACTTGGCTGAATATTTTCTTTTTTTTTTTCGCGGTACGCGGGCCTCTCACTGTTGTGGCCTCTCCCGTTGCGGAGCACAGGCTCCGGACGTGCAGGCTCAGCGGCCATGGCTCACGGGCCCAGCCGCTCTGCGGCACGTGGGATCTTCCCGGACCGGGGCACTAACCCGCGTCCCCTGCATCGGCAGGCGGACTCCCAACCACTGCGCCACCAGGGAAGCCCTCTTTTAATTTTTATTAAAAGAAAGTCTATTTACTTTTACCTAAAACTCGTTTTAAAAGGAAATCTTTTGCTGCGACTTCAAGTGGAAAACCACTTGCTTTTAATAAAAGGTAACCATAAAAGTAAAACAATGACTATAAAATAACATTTAGTTCAAACTAGACGTGACCTCGCACCAAGGTCTCTGACCCAGAAGACCCTCTGTACTTGTTAAAACACCAAGATCTGCAAGGGTAGGGGGGCATCAGAATCATCTTGGCACCGAACTAAGACTCTCTCCAACTTTCTCTGGAAGAGTAGAGGGGAATTGAAAAGGGACTAACCTCTGTTACTTTGCGCTGGGTCCATGAGCCCCCGAAAATCACCTTATCACCCTCGTATCTGTGCCTGGATCTTTCTGAGCGAGCAGCTGATAGATGGAGAATGTATACAATAATGGAGCTTAGGGTCTAGCTTGACCCTCTGCTCAAGGTTGAGTTCCCTTTGAGATGCTGTGTTTTCTGGAGGACTTTGGCAAACTGGAATTTGCAAGAACATTGAGCGGGACTGTGGCTGTTTATTCTAGAACAGACTGAAGGGATGGCAACCCTGGAAAGAAAGGGGGGGATTTGTCTCTCCTGGTTCCAGAGGGTGGCACTGGGACCTACAGGGAGGCTACAGCAGACAGCTTTCAATTCCCTCTGAGCACACGCTTCCGTTCTGAGAATTCTCATTGGAGCTTGTGTTTTTAAATTAAATCATCCGCTTCCTGACTCATCTCTTTCCTCTGGGGTGTTGCTTTTTCCTGTTTCTTGTGGTCTCTTTTTCACGTTGCAGCCTTTCCTCCAGCGCCATGGTTGACCTTTTCTGCTTCAAAATGAAGCTGCAGAGAGCAGCAGAGCACACAGGGGCCGGGTGCCTGCATCAGAGATTGTACCTCAGGCTGTCCTGGTCTGGAGCTGGCCTTTGTGCTGAGGGCACTTGCAGAAGCTTCTCGTTACGCGTGGTCTGGGGGCAGGCACAGGGGACCCAGTATTCTGTGCCTGGAGATGGGAGCTGTCTGTGTTATCTGTGGTCCTCCCTTTGGCTGATGGTGAGAAAGGAGTTCACCATCATGGGAAGTACGTAACCAGAATCCGGGGATGGAAGGCCTTTTGGACCTCTGGGGTCCTTCCTGTTGTGCGTTTGTATAGTTTTGCCTCTGTGACCTCTCCTTCAGGACTCCTTCCCTGGGTGGGGAGCGTCTGGAGCGTAGCGTCTGCTGACCTGCTGTCACATCACGCCCAGCCCCAGTCGGGCTCTGAAATGTTGAATGGGTGGATGGGTGGGTGGGTGAAAGTATCTGCCGCTGAAGCCGGCTGCCCGACGCAAGGCCACCGAACCCAGCTTGGCCCGCATGTCCAGCCTCCACGCCTCAGCTGGAACGTCCTCACCGCTCCCCCCACAGCTCTCCAAATCCTGCCTGTGCAGCCAGGACCCCTGTTGTATGAAATCTTGACCCGCCACCTCCACGTCAGCCCCCTTTGTGGCCCCCCCCTGCCACCGTCCTGTACCCACCCACTCTCATTTGGCTTCTCGTGGTCTCCCTGCTCCACCCTCACCTCTGGGAGAGCCCGGGAGGCTCTCAAAGTGCAGATAGATCTTGTCCCAGCCCCGCTTCCTGTTGCCCTTGGATAAAACCCAACCCCCCAACCATGGCCTCTGAGATATGCCTCCCTCGGTCACCGCATCCTCCATCCCTGGGAGTGGCGGCTGTGTGGTTATGGTCAGGAGTTTGGAGTCGGAGCCTCGGACCCCCTGGGTTTGGACCTGGCTCCCTGCGTGCTTGCTTTGTGGCTTCCTTTCTTATTTTCCTCCTCTGTAAACAGGTGATGCTGAAGGTACCCACCTCATAGGTTGTTCTGAGGAAAGACAAGTCACGGGTGAAAGGCTGAGCACACCTCCAGGCTCACGGTTGGTGCCACCTAAGTGTTTTCTTTTGTTGTTTCTCTCCCTGCTACGCACAGCTTTCTAGCCCCTTTCACCTTTCTTTTTTTTTTAAACGTCTTTCTTGGAGCATAATTGCTTTACAGTGTTGTGTTAGTTTCTGCTGTACAGCAAAGTGGATCAGCTCTATGCATACGAATATCCCCGTATCCCCTCCCTCGTGCGTCTCCCTCCCACCCTCCCTATCCCACCCCTCCAGGTGGTCACAAAGCACGGAGCTGAAGATGTGACACATATATACAATGGAATATTACTCAGCCATAAAAAGAAACGAAATTGAGTTATTTGTAGTGAGGTGGATGGACCTAGAGTCTGTCATACAGAGTGAGGTAAGTCAGAAAGAGAAAAACAGATACCGTATGCTAACACATATATATGGACTCTAAAAAAAAATGGTTCTGAAGAACCTAGGGACAGGACAGATAAAGATGCAGACGTAGAGAACGGACTTGAGGACACGGGGAGGGGGAGGGGGAAGCTGGGATGAAGTGAGAGAGTGACATGGACATACACACACTACCCGTTCGCCTTTTTTCACATTCCTTGAATTTGTCAGATGATTTCCCATGGCTGCTCGTCCTGTCCCTTCACTAAGGACACTACCCCGTCTTGTCACTGTCCCTGTTATTTTGGGGGTCTCGGGATAAATGTCACCTCCCCTCTAACCATCCCATTTAAGGTAGGTTCCCCCACCCACATTCCATGGGGTGCTTTTGTCTGCTGATGGGTTGTGTTTGCGCCAGCCAGAACGTGCCCGTCACGAGGCTGTGGGCCTTGTCTGTAGTTTCCTTCGCTGTTTGGAGGGAGGCCACCAATGACTGTCTGTTTGTTACCAAACCACACTCAGGTCCTCTTGCCCACGTGCAGTAAAGCCAATCCACTGACACTGGGTGGTGGGGAAGGAAAGCACAGCATTTATTGCAGGCACCAAGCGAGGAGTTCAGGACACCTAGTGCTCAGGAAGCCCGAACTCCCCAGTGGGTTTCAGCAAAGCATGTTTACAGGCCAGGTGAAGGAGGGGGTCCCAGGGCGTGTGATCAGCTCATGCACCATTCTCTGATCGGTTGATGGTGAGGTTACAGGGCGGTCACAGGGGCTAACATTATCCTCCGTGCCAGGAGGTCTGGGGGCTATGTGCTCAATATCATCAGGTAGTTACTTTCTTCCACTTGGTGGCGGTTTTAGCACCTGATAAACAACTCAGGAAATGTGCATCAGATACTTTTATCTGGGTGCTTCAGAGAGGAGCTGAAGCAGAGGATATGGGGGCGGGATCTGTCCCGAGAAGGCCCCATAGGGTCCCTCGGGGTTATGTGTTGGCTGAATGAATGAAGGAAGGAACACACGGACTGTTGAACCATGGTGCGAGGGGCTGTATCATTCACACGGCGTGAGGTGTGGGCCGCACCCTATGCCTAACTTCTGCTCTGCGTTTTCCCTCTGAATTCAGAAGGTGCCGGCCTCAAGGGCAGGAATGCCAGCTCGTGCCGTGCAAGGTGTCAGGTTCGTAGGTGCAGCGTCGTGCTATGAATGAGACTGAAAGGGGCTGAGCAGAGGGGGTCAGGATCGTGGTTCTGGAGCTCACGTGATCCTGACTCCTACTACTCGTTAGCCCCGTGACCTTGGCCAACTTTATTTTATCCCTCAGTGCCACAGTCTCCTTATCTGTGAAATGAGAGTAATAATAGTGCCTGTCTTAAGGGTTGTTGGGAAGATTAAATGAGTTAGTGATATTTAAAGGTCTGGAACAGTGTCAGTGTCTGGCACATGGTAACTGCTGTGTAAATGGGGCTGATCGATTGATGATGATGATTGATGATGTTTTGTAATAGATTTAAAATGTGGAGTAGCAGAGAATTAAAGAAAAGGCTAGCGAACTAAAGAGAGGAAAGCCAGGATCCAGGAAACGTTTGCCAGGGAACGCATGAGCCCTGTTTGCAGTGTCAGGTGGATTGAGACTCATGAACTTTACTGAAACTGAAATGTACTGAAGCTGATGGCAGGATCCATTTCCCAGAGCATGGACGCAGCCCCCAGCAGGTGTCAGAGATGATTTTCCAGCAGTGCGTTTCACATTCTCTGTGGAATAGGACCTGTTTTAAAATTTCCAGTATGCTACAAACTATTTTCTTTGGTGCGGAGAGGAACATTGTGGCACTTCACCCTAAAGGGAAGAGGGTGGAGTGTGTGGTACCTGGGACAGATCCCTACCTTGTTGCCGCTGGCTACACACACTTGCCTGGTGGGCAGTGGTCCCAGATACCCTGCCGCTGTTTCTGATGTAACTCAGATGGGGCTTTGACTGTCACGGGATCCCATGGTCGGATGGCTATTCTCTTTGAATTCTATTTCAGTTTTCTGGTTGTAGATCAAGGAGAAGATTTTAGTTTGTGGCTGGTGTGTCTTTGACACTGGATGCTGGTTGATTTCTCTTTCCTAGCAAGCAAAGAACAGCCTCAGACACGGAGCCCTGCAAGGGTGCAGTGCCTGCCAGAATAGAATTATATTGACTTGTTTCCATTGTAGTTGTTTTGTGGCCACTTAACATTTCTGGAAATTGATTCTGGCTTTCTTATTAAAGCAGAGGTGTAAAGTTTCTTTAATGGATGCATTTATGTAGGTACAAAAAGTGAGTTGACTTAAGATGTAAATTATCCTGTAGCTGATTGTACATGTACGACAAATATAACGAAAACGGTACAGGAAGGATTCTTGACAAATCTGCAGAAGATGAGTGGAAGGCGGGGTCGGGGAAGCGGGAGTTGAGGGAGTGGAAGTTTGGGGGTCATTTGGGGCCATGTGAGCCCCTCCCCAGCTCCCTGGTGGGGTAGCATAAAGGACATGGCTGCTCCGCCTTGAACATCCACTTTGGGAGAAGCCACAGGAAGCTGTTATTCTTAGTACCGGAGAAGCCTGGTTTGCTTCATTTTTCAGATTCGGAGAACGTTGTGCCTGATTTTGTTTCTGTCTTCACCAGGGTTGCTAGGAAGCCCGGCATCCAACTTCATTTCAAACCTCCAATCTTTGCACAGAATATAGTCTGTGTTTTGTGTATTTAAGCCAAAATCATGTATTTTCTTTCCTCCTCTAGTGTCATCTCTTTTTCTTTTTTAGATCACTGTAGGCATTTCTGTAAGCCAGCTTACCTCCTTTTTGGAACACGATGGGGGTGATGATTAAATGCTGGATAAATAAATAATGATGAAGCTGTCTTCTGTAACTGTGAGACTGGGGGCAGCTTCGTTACTGGAGCTTCTGGAGGTGATCAGGACCAAGAGGCAGGCAGAGCATTGTAGGACGCGAAGAGCCTTTGTTCTGAGAGGCTCGGGCTGGGTGACGTCACGGTTGTTCTGAACGCTAATTTCTGTTATTTGGTGGTGTTCATATCTCAGGCCTCTATTTAAGATACAACATAGATTTCAAGGCACATATTTGCATTCTGTGTGGGCTGAGGTGCCTGGCTTCATTCTCTCTAAATATACCCACACCGCCCCATGGGTATTTTTAAATGCACGTCTTAAGAGCCAACTTTTCTACAGGGAGTGGGCTTATCATTGTGCCAGGGGAATTGCCATGGGGGTTTGCCAGGGCTGAGGGCAGAGACATTAACTCCCTGGGGGGAGGGCCCTTCCCCTTGCAGCCCGTGGCAGGGCTGCCCTGGGGGATCGCTCCCTAGCAGGGCGGGACTCAGTCCCTGGTGTCTGTCCTCACAGTTGCTGGAATGGCCAGGAGGCCAAGTGGCCTGAAGGTCACGTCTGAGGCCAGGTAGAGAGGATGACTCAGGAGAAAGATGGTTTGTCAAATAGTGGAGCGTGACAGACAGCAGGGCCTGGCGAGATTGAGTCCTGTGTTTTTTCACGCTTGTCTGAGGATCATTCAGAATATCGTGGGGATGCCCCAGGGGCCTGCTTGGAATCGAGGGATGCCAAGCTGTGTGGGCTCCGTCCCCTGTCCCCTCTCATGTGATTTTTTTGGATACCAGGATGCTGTGTGGATTGGCTTGGAGTCCAGACTTGGCTGGTGAGACAAGGGGGAAAGTCCCGCAGTAGCCCAGCCCCCTGACTTGACACGAGGGGAAACCGAGGCTCAGAAAGGGACCCGAGGCTGCAATTCCTCATCCTCCTGCAGTGTTCCCAGGGGATGACGCTGAGTCTCCCCTGGCCACTAAATCCAGAAACCTGGGAATCAACCTGACTCGGCCTTTTCCCTTCTCACCCTGCATCCCTGCAATATCCCTGCATCCCTGCAATATCCCTGCATCCCTGCAATATCCCTGCATCCTTCAGGCTCCGCCGCTGAGTACCTCTCAGATCCATCTGCCTCCCATCACCCCTAGCCATGACCACCGAGGTCCAGGCCTCCTCCTGTCTCCTCTGGGAGGATGCAGCTGCATTCTGACCCACCCCTGCTTCCTCCATATGCCCACCTAATTGGGTTTCTGGTGGGTAATTGGAGTGATCTTTTTAAACCTCAAATCTCATTATGGCAGTATCCCAATCCCCCGCCCCCCCCCATGTTCTGATCTTGCTTAAAATTTCTCAGGGGCTGCCCATGACTTGTAAGACTAAAAACACCCGAACTCCTCACTGTGCCTGTCGTCCTGCCTGCCTGCTCCGGCTCCTCTCTGCCCCTCTGGCCACATAACGGTGTGGCGATCCTTCCAACCTCAGGACCTTGACACGTGCTGTAACCTGCACTGGAACTCTGACGGGTTCCACCCCCTGCAACTTGTATACACACAGGTCTTTCCTGGCGGACTTTTGCTCTTCCTTCCCATCCTAGACCAAGCACCCCGTCTTCATACGGCCCCAGTACGTTCCTGGTCCTTCGGGACACCCAGAACCAACTGTTGGTGTCTGAGTTGGGGTCCTCTCTGGCTTTCTCTCTCTTACCCACTGGACTGTCAGCTCCATGAAAACCAAGTGCACCTACCTCATGCCCCCCGAGTCCCGGTGCCTCCCAGGGTGCAGTCAGTATGTGCCGAGGAGACAGAGACCTTAGGTGTTATGTGGAGGCTGTGTGATGTACGTAGACGTCTGAGGTCCAAGCAGGAAGTGTCTTCCTTCTCATCGTCCCGCCAGTAAATCCTTCTTCATTGGGTCACTGAAGCATGGTCTTGTGGATTTTCAGATTCAGGGACCCCAGGCAAGGGGACCGTCTTCAGTTCACCATCCCCAGAGCCCCTGCCTTTTGTACCCAGAAGGGTCTCCAGTGCTGCCGGGACTATCACTATTTAACTGATTATTTGCCATCTGTCACAGCTCCAGAGCCTAGCCATCAAAGGTCACTGGTGATGGTCCTGCAGTCAGATAAGCTAGTTTTGTTGCAGGAGGGTGTATGTGGGAGGGTGTCCCCCCAGGGGCCTTGGTAGCATCCCGGCCAGGAGGGCTGGGAGGGGCTTCGTACAGGGTTTGGGGGGCATGAGATGGATGATAATAGAAGGAATGAGGAAGCGAGGCCCAGGATTGGATATTGTCAAGAATAGCCTTCCACTGTGGGGTATCTCAGTGGTCTTTGCTGAGGAGCTGGGAGAACAAATTGGGTGGGGATGTCTTGATAGGAAAGCAGGATTCATTCATGTGAGGGATCCTTTGTACTTTCCGTGTGGCCTCACGTGTGTCCTGGCGGAAACCTTGTCTCTCTCCTGCTGGAATCGTCCTCTGATTGTCAACGGGGATGGTTTTCACTTTGCTCACTTCTCTACCATTTTTCTTCTTTCCTCTATTTCATACATTAGGGAGTTTAGCTGTGTGTCTGAGGTATGATTTGCAAATATTTTCATTTTTATGTAGGGTGAGTGTATCAAAATTTTCTTTCTTTTGTGGCTTCTGGGTGTCATGTCATTGTTAGAAAGGGCTTCTGAAGCCCAGGCTTATTTTTTACATGTTTTCTTTTAGTAGAAATATAATGTTATACAGGTGAAACTGATATGATGCTATAAACCAATATGACCTCAATAAAAAAAATTTTTTTAAATAAATGTTTCCTTTTACTTTTTCTATGCTGTCATTTTCCTTTTATGTTTAAAGCTTTCGTAAATCTGGGATTTATCTTGATGTAAATGTGAGGGACACCATCCTACTTCTATTCCAGTTCGCCACCAATTGTTGTACCTCCATGTATTGAGTCATCCCACTTTCCCCTGATTTTCATTGCCTTCTCTATAAATATATTAAATCCATGTGATCTGAGGTCTGTATTTGGATTTTTCATTTTGTTCCACTGAAATCTGTCTGTTCTTGCAACAAAATCACCTTGTTGTCATTATCGTCGTGGTATATATGATATGTTTTGATAAGAGGGAAGTTTGTTCCTTTCATCTTTATTCCTCTTTCAGTCTTTTCCTGGTTCTTCTTGTTTACTTTTTTCATTTAAATTTTAGCTTGTCTACTATCTGTCTTTTAAATCTCTGATAAATTTCTTACCAGGAATTTAGTCCCACAGGAATTACTGGATTTAAACCTGGAAGAAGGCTTGGAGAGCCCTTGTCTGACTCTCTCATTTTCTAGAGAGAACAGTGATTCTATGAAACTGATGCCGTGAGTTAGTGATGATGAACCAGGAAATCCCCCCATTCCCGTTCCTCAACTCGCTTCCCCACTCCCCAGCCAGAGCCTCTAGCTCGAAGGCTGGTCTTGCCCACTGCCAAGGAGACACTTCATCAGTGAGGCTTAGTGCACCCCTACGATGTCAATTTGATCACAGTCAAAGCACCTCCTTCTGCTACGTTGATTTTACTGGAAAGGATGGAGCTGAGGGATTCAACCTCGATTTTCATTTTGCTATTCACATTCTAGCAAAGCTACAATGTAGTCAACACCAGTTCTTTGTTTCCATGTCGGGAAGGAAGTTTTATTGGAAGGGTCGGCTCCATTGAACTTGTGGGCAAAATCTTAAAAGTACCCAGGGCAGGGCATTCAGCAAGGAAGTGAGCGGTGTGAGACGGAGTCTGAGGAACAAAGGCCTTGCAAGCATTGACCCAGCGGGGCCGCTGGACTGGAATGGTAATAAATAGAATTGGGTGAGAATCCAGGAGGTCACACGTGGTTCGGCTTCGGAGGCGTCCTTGTTTGTGCTTTGCTCGGAGTGAGCATTGGCTTATAAATAGCATCTGGCCAAGTGCCCGATGATGATTTTGACTGTCCCTTGCCGAAGGCCTGTACCGGTAGCTCGGTTGTGAGACTGTCATGGGTCTCCGCGACCTCACTCGGAGGGGGAGGGTAGGCAGTGAGAGATGCTGCTGCTGTTAGCAATGAACATGTTTGGACCACATGCCCGGTGCCGTCCTCCACGTGCTTTGTGAATTAACCCTTTAGTCTTCAAACAGCTCTTGGAGGCAGGTGCTATTTTTATCCCCATATTACAGATGAGGAAACTGAGCCCCAGAGAGGTGAGGGCAGAGCCACCTACTGCCCACAGCTCCCCGCTAGGGTGTAGGTATATGAAAATAAAAACAGCATCAGATATAACCCCACGACCCAGAGATGAGCACTGCTGACATCCTGGTCGAGCCCATGACAGTGTTTTTCCCTCTTTGTATGTGTGTAAGTATGGATTCCGTAAACAAAACTGGGATCATGCTGTTTATGCTGTATCCTGTGTTTTAACCTCATGTTACTTGGTGAACGTTTTCACATGAATATCTTAGCGACTGAGTATTTTTGTCTCAGGCATTTTCATCTTACCTCTTGAACTCAATTTCTATCTAGAAAATGGGGGTGATCACGAGATCAGCCTCGTAGAGGGTGTCTATTTTGCTTTGATTTGGGGAGGGTTAAACGAACTCACGCACTTAGCCCCATCCTGTAACATCCGCTCTAAACTTTAGTACATGTGCATTTATTTGGGACGAGAGCAAACAGTGTGCTAGGCTATTTGGAAGGTCATATGTAGAGAGAAATGCTTTGAAGGCTTTGGTACTAGCACAAAATAAAATTAAATGGAGGTCAGATCATAGAGCACTTAGGGATTCCCGAAGTGTCCAGACCGACAGTGGCTGGCTGTAAATTACAGAAGTAACCCAACGGTGCTGCCTCTAAGATTCTGAACACAGCATCGATTAGCACCAAACAGTGGACAGCCAGCCTCTTTCAGGGCTTACTGAGAGCCTCTGAAGAGTGTCACCGATGGAGGGAGAGATTGGAACGATGACCTGAGATGCTGCCTTTAAGTGTGTGTTGACCTGTCTAGAGGGAGGGACCTGCCCGTTCTCCCCACGTGGCTGAGTGCGGTGGGAGTCCACCTTGGGCTGTACTTCTTGCTCCCTTGCTGCTTTAGTGGTGCTCACCATACCTGAGTGCAGTTTGTACACTCAGACTGGGGCGTTGGTATTCCAGCCACTTCGCTGAGAAGGCCCAGGGCGACTCGGTGAATGCTAAGGAACGGCTCCTGCCCTGGCCCAGCCTGTGCCCAGCTCCCTGGGCAGCTGCCCGGTATGCGGGGGAGGTGGGAGACGCATGCCAATGGGCTTTGCAGAGAGGCTGGTCAGCTTCTGACCACTTGGGGTTGACAGTTCCCAGAGTGGCCCCTTAGGATACCCAGATCTGCTTCAGGGAGATTTCCTCCCTGCCTCATTCTGGCTTTACCTGAATCAGTATGGGGACATTGCTGTGTGTCATGCTTTCCTGTTGCGGGGTCTCTGGCTCACCAGGTGGATGGACACTGAGACTGTCAGCGATAATAATAATAAAAACCCCCTCAGAGTTGAACAGATGATGCTGGGATTTAAGCAGATGTTTGGGTAGAGAGGAGGAGCAGGGCTGGGGGTGGAGCTGGAGGGCGATGTGACAGTATCACTCATATGTGTCGTCCCCTTTGCTTCTCACTAGGGATGCATGAGGTTAGTGGCGCCCCATTACCAGGTTATGAAACGAAGGCTCAGCGGGTGGAGGTAAATCAACCCAGGTGTGGACAGGGCTTCTCTAGAGCCTTTGACAAAGGATGTAGGCACTTGTGGCCCCAGTGGGAATCTTCCTCGCCGCCTTCTTTGTCTGCGCTCCGTCATGTTTCTTGAGTTGCTGCTGGAAGACTGAATTCAGATGCTCCCTAGATCCATGTCATGACTGCACGGAAACAGGAAAGTCATACTTATTGCCATGCTGGCTCAGACCTACTTCTTTATCCCTGTCCTACACACAGAGGCCCCTAAAACATATCAAGTGGTGCGGAGGGGACTTCGGAAGCCAGGAGACGTGGTTGCAGACTCGTCTACCGTTTCTTAATCCTGGGGCCTTTGGCAATTCACCCCCCCACTTCCTCGGCCTCATAGCAGCTGTGGCTACTAGTCACCCATGAGGATGGAGGACGTAGTCATTTTCAGGCCAAGAAAGGACTGGAGAAGATTAGAAGGAAGGCGGGAGAGAAGAGAAAGGGCAGGATGTCTTCCACCCAAATTTGACAGTGTCATGTGTTGGCAAAAATGTGGGTGAGACAGCTTTCAAACATTGCAGATGTAAACTGGGATGGCCATTCTGGAGTGGCGGTATGGCGATATCAAGTGACATTGGAAATGTGCGTGCACCCCATATCTATTTCTAGGCAAGTGGAAGTGGGCGCGGAGGCGTGGGCCAGGGTGGTCCTCACGGTTAGAGCGTTGTGTGTCGTAATGAAACCCTGAAAGCAACCTAAATGGCTGTTAGTAAGGGGCCAGATATATCAGATATGGTATGTTCCTACCTTGAGGCTCTAGGCGGTCGTTTAAAGCGATGAACTAAATTTCTGTGGCAAAGGAAAGTTGCAAGACCAAAATTTACAGTGTGATATTATGTTCGTAAACCGAACCCCCCCCAACAAAACAATATGGTGCATATCAGATAAGCATGGTATGAGGAAGGGGTGGGGAGGGAGACGGGGGGAGGGAGGGAGGAGAGGAGAGAGAGAGAATAAGTGAGAGTGTGTGAGTGAGCTGCTAAATGTTGGGCTAGAAGGACGTATACGAAATCCGTGATCATTGACCCCTTCTGGGGGTGTTGAACGCGGCAAAGGAGGACTTCACCGTCATCAGTGATGCTCATTGTATATATTATATATATCATTATGTACTATGTATATTATATATGTCGTTACACACTGTATCATACACACTGTATATTGTATATATCATACATACTATCTATGCTTTAGGTATCATTGCACACTATATATGTTATATGTATCATTACACACTACGTATATCACACACACACACCAAACGAAAGCTTTAACAACCTCCAGCTTTGTACGTTTGATATATTGTTCTGTGTGCTTTAAATTTTTAAAAAATTATTCAGAGAAATTAGTGAAACAATTTTAAAAGAAAGAGATTTGTTTGGGGAGGGAAAAAGGCTGGACAGCTGAAGATCCATAGTTTAAGTTCAAGGTCAAATTTGACTGACTTTGTAAGGTACTCTTCTTTTCTCCTAGAGAGTGTTTTCCAGCAGACACTTATTAATCGCCTGTCGTGTACACGGTCTACAGGACTGTCCACGGTGCTAGTTCTTCAACTACTAGGCTCGCAAATAAATCCCCTAATTGAGTTCATCTTTGATGATCTTTTCCTCTCTGATAAGGACTCACGTTGTCACATAAGCTTTGGCCCGTATGAACTACAGAGTACTGAAAGTGAGTGAGCAATGCCTGGGAAGTACATTCATTCAGAAGCATGACTTTCCCAGATGTTCTGGTGTTACTGCTGATCCCGAATTCCCAAGGCCAAAATAAGTACAAAGGTCACATCTGAGCTGCAAAAACATCAGAAAATTGTTGGCGTATTAAGTGGAAGGGGTGTCATTTCTTATTTTTTATGGGCCCGGAGGACTCCAAGAATAGGGAAACATCTCAGACCAAACTCGAAGAGGACAGACATGCCAGGCCCATTGGCTGTCATCTTTATCTGTGGAATAGGGAAGCATCTCGGACCAAACCCGAAGAGGACAGACCTGCCAGGCCGGCCCATTGGCTGTCATCTTTATCTGCTTCCACAGCGTGGGGTTCGGGCTGTGGTCTGCAGGGAGACGGCACTGCTGCCTTATCTTGTTCTAAGTCTTGGGCTGGAACCAATATGGCGCCCTCTAGATTCAGAGCCAAGAGCTACAAGAAACATGGCCCGAACAAACCACTTCCCATCCAGAAGTCAGTGGTTCTTGAGGAATCCACTGATTGCGCATTCACCCCTAGTGACTCGTAAAGACCTGACATTCCTTTTTATGCTATTAAAAAGAAGGCTACCAGTTCTGTTGACTCCGGTCCCCGGTATGTTATGATTCCTTTCAAATCTCTGTATGGGCTTGGCAATTATGTTTGGTTTGGCAAATGTTTTTCCTTTTTCCCCCTTCTTCCTTACATTTACTCTAAAAATATTTGAATAGATAATATTTGACTTGCTTTTGTAAGGTAAAAAAATTAAGCATCATGAAAGATGGGTAATGCTATTGTAAGTACTATTACTACCATCACCGTCACTTTTATTAGACAGTACAAAGGTTCCCTTCTCTGATTCTCTGGTGGTTCAGTCCTCTTCACCTGGGGCAACCACTGTTGTGAGTTCCTTCTTTGTGACTCCTGGCAGATAAACTTAAGTCATATATGTGCATATGTGTGCATGTGTGACCCTGCTTTTTCACCGTAATGATGGTATACTATATACATCGTTACATCAAGGCTGTTTGGTGCCTTTTCTTACTTGCCAGTATTTCCGGTAGATCATCCCATATCCATTTACATCAATCTTCCTCATTCTTTTTTTTTTTTTTTTTTTTGCGGTACGCGGGCCTCTCATTGTTGTGGCCTCTCCCGTTGCGGAGCACAGGCTCTGGACGCGCAGGCTCAGCGGCCATGGCTCACGGGCCCAGCCGCTCCGCGGCATGTGGGATCTTCCCGGACCGGGGCACGAACCCGTGTCCCATGCATCGGCAGGCAGACTCTCAACCACTGCGCCACCAGGGAAGCCCCTCATTCTTTTTACATGTTCCTGATGTTCTAAGGAGAGCAAGTAGCAAACTGCTCTTCTCCGGCACCCCATTGGTGGGCACTGAGGCTGTTTTTAAATATTTGTCAATAAAATCAGCTCTACCGTGAATAATCTTATACCTGTGTACGCCTCTTTAGTGTCAGGTTCAGGTTTATTTGTAACATCTGTTCTGAAGATTGTAACTCCTGAGTCAAATCATACGTGCATTTTAAGTTTGGATAGATATGAAAAATTGGCCTGCAAATGTATTATACCAATTTATAATCACACCAGAATTAGTAGGGACTCTGTTTTCTGACCCCCTCACTAAGCCAGGTCACTGAAAATTCTAAGAGATGTGTCAACAAGAGTAGTGATCTCAAAAAGCAGAAGTCATTTTTTGACTTAAATTCAAGCTGTATTTACCATCAAAATGATATAATGTCTTTGCTTCAAAATAATGCAGCGGGGCAGGGGTGATTGAATGGGAGTTGGCGGGGGTGTACATGAGAGGCGATCACCCACGTATTAGGAGTCCTTGAAGCTGAGTGGTGGGTACATGGCCGTTCGTTTTTTTCATGCTATGTACTTTTGTAGGCACTTGCATTTCTTTATACTTTTTATAACAGGAATTTTCAAGTCACATGTGAAACAGTTTTACCGTCTAATCCACACAGTAAACATTTGGACAATAAACTATCATGGATTTTTATTTTTCTGCCTGCGTTTAGTAAAAGCTCATCGTGTACCAGGCAGCAGACGAAATGCCTGGTGTGATCATCTTTACTCACTCCTGGAATCCCTGCAAGGTCAGGAGGTGATGATTTTATTTCTGTTTTACAGATGAGGAAACAGAGGTTTTGAGAGATTAGAACCAGGAAAGCAAGACATCTGACAAAGTGTCACACCATGTATGGCTGGCTGTCCCTTTGCCTGGTGGTTGCCCCCTGAATGCCACCTGCCTGCCAGCCTCTGGGGATACTGGTCACTCAGGTCCTGTCCCAGCAGGACAGGAGAGACTGGAATAGATGTGAATGGATTGTTTGAACATCCCACCAGCAGCTCTTCTTTTATAATAGATTTAATTTTCAAGAGCAGTTTTAGGTTTGCAGAAAAATTGTACAGAAGACACAGAGTTCCCATAGACCTTCGCCACTCCCCACACACAGAGTTCCCATAGACCTTCGCCACTCCCCACGCCCAGTTCCTCCTCTTATTAGTGTCTTGCATTAGTGTGGTACATTTGTTGCCACTGAAACTCAACACCGATACATTGTTGTTAACTCAAGTCAGGTTCAGGTTTATTTGTAACATCTGTTCTGAAGATTGTAACTCCTGAGTCAAATCATACGTGCATTTTAAGTTTGGATAGATATGAAAAATTGGCCTGCAAATGTATTATACCAATTTATAATCACACCAGAATTAGTAGGGACTCTGTTTTCTGACCCCCTCACTAAGCCAGGTCACTGAAAATTCTAAGAGATGTGTCAACAAGAGTAGTGATCTCAAAAAGCAGAAGTCATTTTTTGACTTAAATTCAAGCTGTATTTACCATCAAAATGATATAATGTCTTTGCTTCAAAATAATGCAGCGGGGCAGGGGTGATTGAATGGGAGTTGGCGGGGGTGTACATGAGAGGCGATCACCCACGTATTAGGAGTCCTTGAAGCTGAGTGGTGGGTACATGGCCGTTCGTTTTTTTCATGCTATGTACTTTTGTAGGCACTTGCATTTCTTTATACTTTTTATAACAGGAATTTTCAAGTCACATGTGAAACAGTTTTACCGTCTAATCCACACAGTAAACATTTGGACAATAAACTATCATGGATTTTTATTTTTCTGCCTGCGTTTAGTAAAAGCTCATCGTGTACCAGGCAGCAGACGAAATGCCTGGTGTGATCATCTTTACTCACTCCTGGAATCCCTGCAAGGTCAGGAGGTGATGATTTTATTTCTGTTTTACAGATGAGGAAACAGAGGTTTTGAGAGATTAGAACCAGGAAAGCAAGACATCTGACAAAGTGTCACACCATGTATGGCTGGCTGTCCCTTTGCCTGGTGGTTGCCCCCTGAATGCCACCTGCCTGCCAGCCTCTGGGGATACTGGTCACTCAGGTCCTGTCCCAGCAGGACAGGAGAGACTGGAATAGATGTGAATGGATTGTTTGAACATCCCACCAGCAGCTCTTCTTTTATAATAGATTTAATTTTCAAGAGCAGTTTTAGGTTTGCAGAAAAATTGTACAGAAGACACAGAGTTCCCATAGACCTTCGCCACTCCCCACACACAGAGTTCCCATAGACCTTCGCCACTCCCCACACACAGAGTTCCCATAGACCTTCGCCACTCCCCACGCACAGAGTTCCCATAGACCTTCGCCACTCCCCACGCACAGAGTTCCCATAGACCTTCGCCACTCCCCACGCCCAGTTCCTCCTCTTATTAGTGTCTTGCATTAGTGTGGTACATTTGTTGCCACTGAAACTCAACACCGATACATTGTTGTTAACTCAAGTTCATACTTTATATTGGGGTTAGGTCTTGGTGGTGCACATTCTGTGGGTTTTGACAAATGTGTCATGTTGTGTAGCCACCATTATGGGATCATACAGAATAGTTTCACTGGCCTGAAAGTCCCCTTTGTGCCACCTGTTCACCCCCCCTTCCCCCGCCCCGAAGCCTTGGCAACTGCTAATCATTTCACTGTCACTGTGCCTTCCCCAGGGTGTCCTATCGTTGGAAACATACAACATGCAGCCTTTTCAGACTGGATTCTTAGCGACACACCTTTAAGTTTCCTCCATGTCTTTCTGTGTCTTGTTTTATTTTTATCACTGAATACTATTCCTTTGCGTGGATGCACCACAGTTTGCTCATTTACCTATTGAAGGACATCTTGAGGGCTTCCAATTCTTGGCACACGCAAAAAATTGAAATTTACCTTTTCAGAATGGTTAGATTTCACTTGTGAATCTTGTTGCACTCAGAGCACCATCAGATGCTCCCCATGACCTGAGGCCCAAATGGCCTGGGCTCCATCGCCCTCACCTCCCGGCCTGGCTTCCTCTCCTGCTTGTGTCCCTTCCCTCCTAAGTGCAGCCGCTCCAGCCTTCTTCCAGTTCTTCCACATGCCTTGCTGGATCCCGCTTCAGCACCTTCCTGCTTACTCTCCCCTCTGTGCAGAAAGCTCTTGCCCCAAGTTTTTGCACTGTCTAGGTCCCAGCTCAAATGACACCTCCTCTGAGAAGCCCTCCCTCACTGAAAGAAATCCATACTTCCCAGTAACCCTCCTTCACAAACTCCTGTTTTGATTTCCTTTAGTGCATTTTTCGCTCCCTGAAACGGTCCTAGCTGTTTGCTTGTTTGTTACCTGTCTCCCCACAGACAGAGGGCGGGACCACATCTGGCTCATCCCTGGCTGTATCCCCCAGCCGTAGAACAGTGCCTGGGGCACAGTGAAGAGGCTCGAAGAATATTTGTGGGGTGAACGAATGATTCATTGATCGGTATGACTGCTCTGATGTCCTCAAGTTGATAGCCTTACCTCTACACTGATCACATTCGCCCATTAAATATAAGATGGGGAAAGTACATCTTCAGCGACATGTGTTGTGTCTCGGGCAGCTTATGGGGAGACCCGTAACATGTTTTCACGCAGCTTCTGCCGGAGGTTAGTCTACACGCCCGCTCCCTCTGGAACAGAAGGGATGGAGCCGTCAGTGTAACAGAAGGGATGGAGACATCAGTGTTGTATCATTCTGAACCAACATGTTACAAGAATCAATTTCAAAGAGATCCTTTAGAAATGCCTCTTCTCTCCTTTACCTCCCCATCTATTTAGACCCTGAACGGTGTTTATGTTGATTCTGCCATTCTCCATTCCTGAGGTGCAGATGTTAGTATTGAACAGGTCTTGAAATTTACTGACATAATTTCCATTGTCTTGTCAGTTCTCACAAGCACGAGTGGCCTTTTTTTGGTGTGTTGAATGATCCACAGTTGGGGACGGTTCGAAGGCATTTTTATGAGGACATTTAGTCATTGGGGACCACTTGTTCCTGACTCATGCATTTATTTTAAGTCTAAATCTTTTGAAAGGTCATTTAGATCTTGCAAACGTAGTAGGCGGGTCCCTGTCTCACATCCTTTCTCCTTGCCCATTCTTGCTTTCAACAAAGGAAATTATTTTCAGGTAAAGAAGATTTAGATGAGGTACAACCAGCCCAAGAGGAATATAGCTTTATACACACATTGGTGAAGTGTTTGCATCTTCTCTTGGGGGAAGAATTGTGTCCAAGGTAGGAGGTGGTGAGAATTTTAACCGAAGTCTCTTTTCTAATTATGAAATTTGCACATGTGTATGATGGAAACATTTTCAGGTAAGTGTAAGAAAGAAAATAACTATTATGCAAGGACCTTTAAATAATCACATTCTGGTGTATTTCCTGTGTGTGTGTGTGTGTGTGTGTGTGTGTGTGTGTGTGTGTGTGTGATCTCATTAGTCTGTAAACTCGGCCCCTGAGAAGATGCTCTGTGACAATTTACTGAATGAATGAACGTACATAGGTGTCACATCTTTCAAAGCAAAATTCGGCTAGTTTTCTGTATTTAGTTTTGTATTCTGCTTTTTTTTCCATTCAATACCAGCCATTCCTCATTTTCAAAAGGTTTTTTGAAAACAGAGTTTTAAATGGCGGAATGTTATCTCATTTTTTCCCCAGGTTTTTATTAGTTATCTATTTTATACATATTAGTATATATATGTCAATCCCAATCTCCCAATTCATCCCACCACCCTCCTCCCCGCTTTCCCCCTTTGGTATCCATATGTTTGTTCTCTACATCTGTGTCTCTGTTTCTGCCTTGCAAACCGGTTCATCTGTACCGTTTTTCTAGATTCCACATATATGCATTAATATATGATATCTGCTTTTCTCTTTCTGACTTACTTCGCTCTGTATGGCAGTCTCTAGGTCCATCCAAGTCTCTACAAATGACCCAATTTCATTCCTTTTTATGGCTGAGTAATATTCCATTGTATATGTGTACCACATCTTCTTTATCCATTCGTCTGTCGATGGGCATTTAGGTTGCTTCCATGACCTGGCTATTGTAAATAGTGCTGCAGTGAACATTGGGGTGCGTGTGTCTTTTGGAATTATGGTTTTTCTCTGGGTATAGGCCCAGTAGTGGGATTCCTGGGTCATATGGTAATTCTATTTTTAGTTTTTTAAGGAACCTCCATACTGTTCTCCATAGTGGCTGTATCAATTTACATTCCCACCAACAGTGTAAGAGGGTTCCCTTTTCTCCACACCCTCTCCAGCATTTGTTGTTTGTAGATTTTCTGATGATGGCCATTCTAACCAATTTGCATTTCTCTGATAATTCGTGATGTTGAGCAGCTTTTCATGTGCCTCTTGGCCATTTTTATGTCTTCTTTAGAGAACTGTATGTTTAGGTCTTCTGCCCATTTTTGGATTGGGTTGTTTGTTTTTTTAATATTGAGCTGCATGTATATTTTGGAGATTAATCCTTTGTCTATTGATTCATTTGCAAATATTTTCTCCCATTCTGAGGGCAGTCTTTTTGTGTTGTTTATAGTCTCCTTTGCTGTGCAAAAGCTTTTAAGTTTCATGAGGTCCCATTTATTTACTTTTGGTTTTATTTCCATTACTCTAGGAGGTGGGTCAAAAAAGATCTTGCTGTGATTTATGTCAAAGAGTGTTCTTCCTATGTTTTCCTCTAAGAGTTTTATAGTATCCAGTCTCACATTTAGGTCTTTAATCCGTTTGCAGTTTATTTTTGTGTATGGTGTTAGGGAGTGTTCTAATTTCATTCTTTTACAGGTAGCTGTCCAGTTTTCCCAGTACCACTTATCGAAGGGACTGTCTTTTCTCCATTGTGTATCCTTGCCTCCTTTGTCATAGATTAGTTGACCATAGGTGTGTGGGTTTATCTCTGGGCTTTCTATCCTGTTCCATTGATCTGTATTTCTGTTTTGGGGCCAGTACCATATTGTCTTGATTACTGTAGCTTTGTAGTATAGCCTGAAGTCAGGGGGTCTGATTCCTTTATCAGTTCTGTTTATCTTCTCAAAGAACCAGCTTTTAGTTTTATTGATCTTTGCTATTGTTTTCTTTGTTTCTTTTTCATTTATTTCTGCTCTGATCTTTATGCTTTCTTTCCTTCTACTAACTTTGGGTTTTGTTTGTTCTTCTTTCTCTAGTTCCTTTCTCTAGGTTCCTTCACACCTAAAGGTGTAAATTGTTTATTTGAGATTTTTATTGTTTCTTGAGGTAGGATTGTATTGCTATAAACTTCCCTCTTAGAACTGCTTTTTGCTGGGCCCCCAGGTTGGGAAGCCTCACATGGGGCTCAGAACCTTCACTCCAGTGGGTGGACTTCTGTGGTATAAGTTTTCTCAGTCTGTAAGCCACCCACCCAGCGTTTATGGGATTTGATTTTATTGTGATCGCGCCCCTCCTACCGTCTCATTGCGGCTTCTCCTTTGTCTCTGGATGTGGGGCATCTTTTCTGGTGAGTTCCAGTGTCTTCCTGTCAGTGACTGTTCAGCAGTTAGTTGTGGTTCCGGTGCTCTCGCAGGAGGGAGTCCAGAATGTTATTGCATTGAATGAAAAGCTGTGTTGGAAATCCTCTTTGTACTGCAAAGTTTGAGACCATCTTCATTCACTTCCTTGCAATCAATCCCTAGAAGTGGAATTCTTGGATTAAAGGGCCTGAACATTTTTAAGGCTTTTATACATTTTTGCTAAATAACTCTCCAGGGAGAAAGTGCCTAGGTTCATTCCCGTGAATAGAAGAAACTGGTTCTTCTATTCATGCCCCCAGAAATGCGGTGCTGGGGGTCCTCTTACCGTATCGATATATTTCTGTTGCGTATGTTAATATTTTCTGCAGTGACTCAGTAGCATTCTCAGTTGTCTTTAATGGGATATTTTCATGTTCAGAAGTTCTAAAGATTATTAGAGCAAATGTACTAGTATCTTTTCTTTACAGCTTTGCCAATTGCTTTTATACTTAAGAAGGTCATCCCCACCGCCAAGGACCTTCTTCTCGTTCTTTTCTAGGTTCTTTTTCTTTATATTTGACCTTCAGCTCATGCATTTTTATGTGAGGAGTGATGTCCTGACCTTCTGAGTTAGGTCAGAGACTCAGCCACACCCTTCAGATAGTTCATATTTGCCACTGATTCGAAATGCATATTTTGTAATATACCTACTTCTTTTATTTATATCAGGTTCTCCTCCTGAACTTTTAATTTTCTTTTATTTACCTGGGTCTGTCCTTTTAATAACTACAGTTTTAGTATATATTTTAATATTTAGCTTCCCTAAAAACATATTTATATATTAAAATTAATTATAACTATATATTAATTAAAGTATACTTAGTATATACTTTAATAGGAGGCCTCCCTCATTATATGTTTCTCAGCTTTATTGGCCATTCTATCATATGTATTCTATAAGAATTATTATGATTTATATCACATTAGATTATAATATACAGTTAGAATTGCATGAGATTTACAGAATCACCTTAGAGAACTGATATCTTCACCAAATTGAGTCATCCCATTCAAGAACCTGATACATATCTTTGGTTTTTGAGACCTTTTAAAAAATCTGTGTAATTCTCAGTTTAGATGTTATTGTTTCCTCCCGAGGACTTCAACAATTTCTTATGAGTTTTATGTCTCTGCGTTTCACGTTTTGCACTTGTTACTGTGAATGGGATTTTCATTTTCTTTGTGTTAGCTGCGTGACTGTTGCTAACTAATCAGGAAAAAAATACTGATTTGGGTCCATTCATTTTGTAACAAATTCTCTTAAAAACTTTCATAGTATTTAGAATAGTTTTCTCGTTAGCTCCCTTCGGTTTTCTGAGCGTAGGTTTGATTGATCAGCTACCCACCTAGCCAATAATGAGTGACTCTTTCTGTAAAACGTTCAGCCGTGGCTCACAATGTCCACCCTAACTGAGATGGCCCTGGTTCAAGGGCAGTTCTGGTCCATGGTTCCTGCTCTGTTTTCTGTGGAGAAGGATGCTCTGACTAGCCTTAAAGTGCCCTTTCCCTCCAGTAGGCACTAGGCCCCAGAATGAGTAAATAAAGGTTAAGCGGCTCGCCTCTGATTAGCAGTTAGTTGGCAAGTGGCCACGTAGGGCTGGGACCCTGCCTTCTGAGGGCCGGGCCCTCCTGTTGCCCCCGTCCTGCCTTTTTGGGATACCCTGCCGCTTGTCCGCTTGCTGGCTCCTGTTCTAATCCAGCGAAATCTCCTTACTTCACACCTCTTCTCTGCTGCTCCCTCTGCCAGGACAAGCATCCTTCTCCCCTTCCGCCTCTTGCTTATGCTGTGCATTCAGAACCACCTCTTCCAGGAAGCCTTCCTGAACCTTCCCACTAAGCTAGTCTCCCTGGGCCCTGCTTCCAAGACGAGCGCTTTCATTCCCCCCCACCAACAGGATTGTAGGTTCCCCCGAAAGGGACCCTTGGGTCTTGTCCGCTGATGGGGCCCAGTATGTAGTGAGCACACTATGTATGCAGGACCTACCTGGCAGGTGTCAGGGGAATGGTGGGAGGGGCAAGGGTGCAAACTAGGTCTGTTTGTTATCCGGGTCTGCCCCTGCCCACCCGCGCCCAACGGGCAGGCAGCTGAGGGTGCCAGCCTGCAGCATCTGGGCGTCTGTAAAGGATAGTACAGTCGACGTGGGAGCTTCAGACTGTGGGTTTATGTCCCAGGTAACGGGAAGAATCGTGTGCAGCTGACAGAGGCCCCTCAAAGGGCAGGTGAGGTCTGGGACTGTCCCCTAAGAGAGGAAGAAATGACCCCGAGCTTCCAAACCTGCAGCGAGTTTCAGATAATTCCTCCTGCGTGCCTTTCTGACAGTCTTTTTTGTGGCTTTTGCGAACATGGGAACAGTGACAAATGGCACCCTGACACCCCCTCCCCCGCCCCCCCAGTGGCCTGACTTGCAGGATGCTCACCAACGCCATGCCCACCGCCAGGCACCAGGCATTTCCGGCTCCCGGAAGCCAGGGCTCCTTAGCCTCCTGCCTGGACCACACTGGTATTAATGGACATCACGCCTGGGCCTGGAAGGATAATTGGGCCGTTTCCCCGAGAGCTGTTAATTGGGGAAAGAAGTGTTCGTCCTGCTTTGCTGGTTCCAATCTTGTGATTTTGTGTAGAACGTGAACACACTCGGTCACACACATACATGAAGAACCAGAACAACTGAGCCCTTCTGTTTGAGAAGCCAAGCTCGCCCAACAGAAGGGGAGCCGTCTCCAGCCTGGCTCCTGGGGGCACGGCCCTGGGCTCTTTCTGCGTTGACCTGGGGAGGAGCCACCAGCATCCTTTCCTGGTTGTAAAATACCCACAATTGCTCAGGACCTCAAATGTCTGTGGGCCTTTACCTCAGAGCTTCCCCCAAAGCATCTTATTATTTTCTTCCTAAAGAAATGCAAATCTGTTTGTGTTTCCTAACCTGCACAGGGCAAGAAGGGTCTGACTTGAAGTGGTGTAAATGAAAAGGGCACTGATGGAATCACAAGGATGAAACGTCCAAGGTCGGCCAGGCAGCTGTGTCCAGTGGTACACACCATGTCAGCAGGAACCTTCTCTCTCGTGTCTGCTCTGTGCCCATCTGGTTTGGCTTCACCCCCCAGCAGGCTCTCCCCACGGAGTAGCAAATGGCTGTCAGAGCCCCAGGCTCGTGTTCTCATAGTTTAGCAATCCTTACTTGGAAACCCAAATGTTAATCCCAGCAGTTCCATAAAAAGTCCTGGAATTGATTCTCATGGGTCCAGCCCAGTCACACGTCCATGCCTGAGCCGATCACTGCGGCCAGTGAAAAGTGACACTCCGATCTGCTTGCTCAGGCCTGGGTCACGTGTCTGTACCTTAGGGCTGTGGGTGGGTGGGAGGGAGAGCTGTCCGCACCTGAGAGGGGGATTAGTCAGGATTAGCTGGGCTCCTGCTGCTATAACATCCTGAATGTTTGAGGGGCTCACGACCATGTCTATTCCTCTCTGATTCTCTGCGTTGATTACGGGATAGCAAAGGGACTCTGCTGACCACATGCTTGGGAACCAGCTTGAAACAGGCTCCATCTCAACATGTGTCTCCATGGCCATAGAGGCCAGATACGGGAACGCGGAGATCCATGTCGTGGCTCGCAAAGCGTCCGCCCAGAGTGGCACGTGTCACTTGCACGGATGCATTTGGTCAAAGCCAGGCTCGGAGTTTTCCTTCTCTCTACTTTTTCAGGTTGGTTCCTGGAAAGATTTCTTTAACTCCTCCCTAGCCCACCCCCTTGACTCAGTAGACTTATCTTAACAAGCAAACAGTCCTATTTATTTGGGCATCATGGATAAGAGTGGAAAAGTCGAAGCAACCTCATTCATCCATCCTCTTCTCCCACTTTTGGTCCCAAGCCAGCTGATCCAAGGGTCTAAGTGGACCTCAGGAGGGATGAGTCTGCAAGACACCAGATGATAACAGTCCTCCTGGATTGTGACTAGGCTCTAATTTTTGGAGCTTGATTTGTTCTTTGAGAGACAGGGGTAGGGTTAAGTTGGGGCTCAGAGCACCATCTGACCTAGCAAAATGGACAGCTGAGTTCCCTGGCCACCCGCTTCGGGCAGACACACGCTTTCCAATTCCCCACAGTCTCTGGCTAGCCTTTTTATTTATTTATTTATTGAAGTAGATTTACAATATTGTGTTAGTTTCAGGTGTACAGCACTGTGATTCGGTTATACATATGTGTGTATATATATACACACATATGAGATATCTATATTCTCTTTTTCAATTCTTTTCTGTTATAGTTTATTACAAGATATTGACTAGAGTTCCCTGTGCTCTACAGTAAATCCTGGTCGTTCATCTATTTTATATATGATAGTATGCATTTGTTAATCCCATACTCCCCATTTATCCCACCCCCTTCCTTTTAGAAAACAAACCATAAGTTTGTTTTCTATGTCCATGAGTCTGTTTCTATTTTGTAAATAAGTTCATTTGTACTGTTTTTAAGATTCCACATGTAAGTGATATCATATAATATTTGTCTTTGTCTGATTTCACTCAGTATGCCAATCTCTAAGCCCATCCATGTTGCTGCAAATGGCATCATTTCATTCTTTTTTTATGGCTGAGTAATATTCCATTGTATATACGTACCACATCTTCTTTACCCATTCATCTGTTGAGGGACATGCAGGTTGCTTCCATGTCTTGTCTGTTGTATATAGTGCTGTCCAGCTAGCCTTTTTCATCCTTTTTCAGTTCTTACGTGTTTCCTGGAAATACCTGACCCCTTTCACCAGAGCCTTCAGCTCTGCCAGTTTCATACGCAGCTCCATCAGTGACTTCCTAGTTCCCAGGTACATCTTTTTCATCCTTGTTAGCTGTTTGGAGTTCAGGTCCCTCCAGGGTCTGCCCCCACCTTTCCTTCTCACCTCTCTCTCCGTTGCCTCCCCTCATTCCCCAGCCCAACGTTTTGCCGTTCCTGCATCACAGCTTTCCTTTCGTCTGAAAGCTCTTCCCCACCTGTCAGGATCCTACCCACCCTTCAAAGCCCAGGTCAAATGCTACACCGTCAAGAAGACGTTGGATGGCAGGAATGGAATATTTTCCCTGCATCTGAGAACATTACATGCTTATTATAGAATATTTATAAATGAAACGAAAATCACCTTCCGTCATGTCACCCGGAGTTAATCACTGCAAATATTTGCATATATCCCACTCATCCTTTTTAATGCAAACATATGCACAGACTCTTTTCTAATACTGATACCATATTGTAGATATAATTACAGATCCTGATTTTAAATATAGCATTGTGTCTTGAAAATTTTTCAACATCATTAAATATTTTTCAAATACATGATTTTTATTGCATGCCTGAAATTCTGTCCTCTCTCACTTCTGCAGTATATATAAACATTGCTCTTACTGTTGGACTATTTAGATTGTTTTAGTGTCATAACTTATTTTAGAGATTCTTTTGGATTTTCTAAAAGCGTTTCTCTAGGGAACAAAAGATGGCTTCATTTCTTCCTATCCACTCCTTAAAGTTTTTGTTTCACATTGTACTGGTTAAAATCTTTAGTACAATCTTAGACAAAGACATTTTTGTCTCATTCCCAATCAGAAAGAAAACTTTCAGTATTTCATCATTAAGTATGAGTTTGCAACAGATATTTCGCATGTATTCCTTTTTTTTAAACATCTTTATTGGAGTATAATTGCTTTACAATGTTGTGTTAGTTTCTGCTCTCCTCGTCCCAATTTGCTAACAGGTTTTGTTTGTTTGTTTGTTGGGTCTTCGTTGCTGCACGTGGGCTTTCTCTAGTTGCGTCGAGCAGGGGCTCCTCTTCATTGCAGTGTGCGGGCTTCTCGCTGCGGTGCCTTCTCTTGTTGCGGAGCACAGGCTCTAGGCGCGCGACTTCAGTAGCTGTGGCTCATGGGCTCTAGAGTGCAGGCTCAGTAGTTGTGGCGCACGGGCTTAGTTGCTTCATGGCATGTGGATCTTCCCGGCCCAGGGATTGAACCCATGTCCCCTGCGTTGGCAGGTGGATTCTTAACTGCTGTGCCACCAGGGAAGTCCCCCAGTTTGCTAACAGTTTTTAATCCTGAAAGGGTGTGGAGTTCTAGCAAGTGCTATTTTTATGTCTATTGAAATGATCATATGATTTCCCCCTTTATTCAGTTAATGTGGTTTAATCACTGACTGATTTTTTAATGTTGAACCAAGCTTACATTTGGAATAAGCTGGTTTGTGATGTTTGTCTTTCTACACATCTCTGTTTCTGATTTTTAACGTTTGTGTAGGGTTTATTTGTCTGTTCATAAGAGAGGTTGGCCTCTTGTTCTCACTTCTAGTGATGCCCTTTTCTGGTCCTGGCATTAAGGTGATTCTGGCCTCCTAAAATAGGTTCCCTCTTTTTTGATTCTCTCTGAGATTGATGTTATTTCTTCCTTAAGAGCTCGGAGGGATTCACCATTGAGCCAATGCATCCTTCAACAGATACTTGAATGTTTAGAAGAGTTGACATCATTCTCAGACGTTTGCAAACTAAGAAAAACGGAACGAGGTAGAGGCAGAGGTGCCTGTCCACATTCCCCTTAGGGGGAAGGAGTCATTCATTCAGTCAGAGCGTCTCAGATGTTTGGCCCACACCAGGCGCTGCCAGGCGTCGGGGATGCGTGGGGAGGGAGCCACACACAGACGTGCTGCCCCTGGGACAGAGGAGTTTCTCAACTCGGGGATGAGCATGTGTCCATGCACTTAGGACCCCTCATCCCGTTACCAAGTCCAAGCTCATACTGCTCACTGCACGACAAGCCAGTAAATTGAGAGGTGAGTTGTTGGGACAAGGAATAGTGACTTTATTCAGAAGCCAGCAGACTGAGAAGACGGTGGACTCGTGTGCCAAAGAACCATCTCGCCTGACTTAGAATTCAGGCTTCTTTATACTAGAATGGGAGGGAGTAAAGTCATACATTTCCTGATTCCGGTCAGCCTCCAGAGGGGATGTGTTAATTTCTTCCTCCCTGCAGTCATTCACAGGTGAGCCTGGTCAGGAGGTTTCCTGTGAGCTAAACAAAGGTATTTTAGCTTAATCCTCATTACCTGGGAGGCAGGGTCCCCAGAGATGGGCCACTGTGTATAATTTAAGCTTATAGGCAACATCCCTTTAGCGATGAACTTAGAACAAAGGCTCTTTCCTGTTACAGTCCCACCCCTCACCCTGCATATTGGCCCCGCCTCCTTCTCCAGCTTCACCTGGCTCGCTGCCCTTCACGACTTTAGCCTACATTTTCATCTCTTAGGTGTGAGGTATGTAGTATATTAATAGATTACTTGAGGTATAATAGGGCAAGAAACTAGGAGCTGACTGCTGTTGAAGAGATAGCTTGCTATAGTTCATCCTGTGCCATGCGGGGGCCCACTTAGGGGGTGGCCCCTGCAAGTACTGGGTGGGCGAGGGGAAAACGTGGACGAGAGCCTTTATTGTGGTTTCCTTGGGAGGGAACAGGCAGGGCAGGGAACCTAAGTTGGGGGTGGCGAGTTTGAATAATTCTAACAGGCTCTGGGGTGTGTAGGGGATGTCCCTCTTGGTCCGGTACCTGGCCCCGGGGTGATTAAGGCAGGTGGATAGTGGCCCAGAATATGAGACCCCAGTAAGGGCAGGGGCTGGAGTGTAACTCTGGGTTGGCTGGTCTGTATTGGAAACCATGGTCATGGGCAAGTTGTATACTGTCTCTGGGAGTTGGCTCCCTGGGGGACCATGGTCCCTCTAGGGTCAGCAAGGCTCTAGATGTCAGAGCATCAGAAAACAGAGGACAAAAGACATGGTCATACACACACCCAGGCTAAGTGAGCTTCTCCAGGACCACAGTCTCAGAGCCCTATGCTCTTCCCTCTCCACACTTACTATGGTTGCAGTTTACAAACTTGCAGTTTAATTGTGTAATTATTTTGGTTTTAATGTCACTTGTCCTCATCAAATTGTGGTGCTACTTAAGGACAAAAGCTGTACTCATTCTGCTTGCCAAGGAAGCCCTTGTGCCCAGTGCAAGGCCAGGCACACAGTAGGTGCTCAATAAATGTGCCTTCCTTTCCTTTCTAAAGGGTTCCTGAGGGCCATTAGTAGGCAGAAACCCAAGTGCAGATGAAGACCAAATCCAGCTTGCTCCTGATGTGTCCCCGTTCCCAGCACTGGTCGCTGTTTCATTATTAGTGGAATGAATGAAATGAATCAATGAAGTGTAATTGAAGTTTATTATACTCATAAAGGAAGACAGAGATTAAATAGAGCCATCACAGTAAGATGACTTTGAGAAATTACTTTATTCCTGCACTCATTTTGTTTCCATCACTAATGGTACATAGACACAATTTTTTTTTGTTGTTTTCATGAAAAGTTAACAGGACCCTTGAGTGTTTATTCAGTGTATCCTTTTTGGCAGGATTCAGATCTTAATAATGAAAATAGCTGGCTTTTTTTTTTTTTTTTTTTTTTTTTGTTTTTGG
>NW_020173687.1:3483753-3521091 GCF_003031525.2 Neophocaena asiaeorientalis asiaeorientalis | reverse complement strand
CACGACTTTAGCCTACATTTTCATCTCTTAGGTGTGAGGTATGTAGTATATTAATAGATTACTTGAGGTATAATAGGGCAAGAAACTAGGAGCTGACTGCTGTTGAAGAGATAGCTTGCTATAGTTCATCCTGTGCCATGCGGGGGCCCACTTAGGGGGTGGCCCCTGCAAGTACTGGGTGGGCGAGGGGAAAACGTGGACGAGAGCCTTTATTGTGGTTTCCTTGGGAGGGAACAGGCAGGGCAGGGAACCTAAGTTGGGGGTGGCGAGTTTGAATAATTCTAACAGGCTCTGGGGTGTGTAGGGGATGTCCCTCTTGGTCCGGTACCTGGCCCCGGGGTGATTAAGGCAGGTGGATAGTGGCCCAGAATATGAGACCCCAATAAGGGCAGGGGCTGGAGTGTAACTCTGGGTTGGCTGGTCTGTATTGGAAACCATGGTCATGGGCAAGTTGTATACTGTCTCTGGGAGTTGGCTCCCTGGGGGACCATGGTCCCTCTAGGGTCAGCAAGGCTCTAGATGTCAGAGCATCAGAAAACAGAGGACAAAAGACATGGTCATACACACACCCAGGCTAAGTGAGCTTCTCCAGGACCACAGTCTCAGAGCCCTATGCTCTTCCCTCTCCACACTTACTATGGTTGCAGTTTACAAACTTGCAGTTTAATTGTGTAATTATTTTGGTTTTAATGTCACTTGTCCTCATCAAATTGTGGTGCTACTTAAGGACAAAAGCTGTACTCATTCTGCTTGCCAAGGAAGCCCTTGTGCCCAGTGCAAGGCCAGGCACACAGTAGGTGCTCAATAAATGTGCCTTCCTTTCCTTTCTAAAGGGTTCCTGAGGGCCATTAGTAGGCAGAAACCCAAGTGCAGATGAAGACCAAATCCAGCTTGCTCCTGATGTGTCCCCGTTCCCAGCACTGGTCGCTGTTTCATTATTAGTGGAATGAATGAAATGAATCAATGAAGTGTAATTGAAGTTTATTATACTCATAAAGGAAGACAGAGATTAAATAGAGCCATCACAGTAAGATGACTTTGAGAAATTACTTTATTCCTGCACTCATTTTGTTTCCATCACTAATGGTACATAGACACAATTTTTTTTTGTTGTTTTCATGAAAAGTTAACAGGACCCTTGAGTGTTTATTCAGTGTATCCTTTTTGGCAGGATTCAGATCTTAATAATGAAAATAGCTGGCTTTTTTTTTTTTTTTTTTTTTTTTTTGTTGTTTTCATGAAAAGTTAACAGGACCCTTGAGTGTTTATTCAGTGTATCCTTTTTGGCAGGATTCAGATCTTAATAATGAAAATAGCTGGCTCTCTCAACCACTGCGCCACCAGGGAAGCCCTGGCTAACTTTTTTAATTGAACTTTTTTTGAGATCATTGTAGATGTACATGCGGTGTGAGAAATCATGCAGGGAGATGGTGTGGCCTTTGCCCAGTTACCCCCAGTGCTAAACTAGAGAGTGATAACCCAACTGGGTTATGGACATGGATGCAACCCCCTGGACTTACCACGTTGGCTAACTTGTCATTTACATTCGCGGCGCTGTGCTGAGTGCTTCATCTCATCTAATTGATAAAACAACCCTCGGAGGGAGGCTGCATTAGGGCTTGTGTTCTAGGGCCTGGGGCTCCCACTCTCAGAGCTGTGAAGTGAGTTACCCTTGGTCTTGCAGATCCTAAGTGGTGAAGCTGAATGCACACCAAGAAGACGGACATCCCAGCCTGTGCTATTTACCACGTTGACAGGAACATGATGTCAACATGATCTGCCCCTCGTTAGAGATCTTTAGAGAAGAAAATGACTTGAGGAACAAAAAGAATTTTGTTGTCAGGTGTGTTTTTTGAGTATTCCTTCAGAATCGCATTTTCTGAAAGTCTAAGGAAAACTGCAAAAATTCAAGGCACCCAAGTCTCTGAAGAAGCTCTCTGAGTTTACCTGTGTCTGATTCATAGTCTTTCAACTTAGCGGTAGATGGAGTTATCCTCCTTGGCAGTGGCTTCATATCCTGGGGTAGCTCTCCCGTCCAGGTTTGCAGGCGTTCCTACAGGGCTTGGGGAAAGGTCCTAGGTGGTAAGAAACCTGCGTGGACAGGGTCCTCGTGTGTTCTTAGAAGCTAGGTGGCCGGGGCAGCCTAGAAGTTAGGTGGCCAAGAGCAAACCAATTCTTTTTCTGTCTTTCTTCCAAGCACCTTGTCACTTGGAAGATTTGAGACATCTTCCGCAAGGCCTGGTGACTGGGCAGTTGTATCAGCGGGCTGCATATTCTCTCCTCATGGAATGGTGTTGAAGGCCACCTGGTTCGCCCGGTCGCCGTGTGGCTGTGAATGACCCTGGACTTCTTACAGCCCAACATTTCCATCTGGTCTCATCGGGGAGGGGGATGTGGAAGCTGGGTTTGTGGCTGAGCTTCAGCGGGACCCCAGCCCCAGGATCGCTGGTTCCACTCGCCTGGACCTTTGGCAGAAATCTTTCCTTGTGTGTGAAAGTAGAAGAAAAGGGCAGTCAGTTACAGCGTAAGGAAAGGCTCCAGTGTGGGGATGACCCCTCTTGATGATGTAGGGAAGACTCTCCCCTAAACACTTCTAACCCTATTTCATCTTCGTTCATTTCGTAATAAAATGAGATCTAATTTTAACTTCTGTTAGGCTGAACTGTACAAAATTGCCATTTTTGCAGGTCAGTGACTGCCGAATTTTGGCTGTTTCGAATGGCTCGGTCTAAGCTACAACAAGTTAAATTAAACCTGAGGAATATGCAGATCATCACTTAGCGTGGCTCTTGTTTTGAAAAGGATGTCAAGATATTTCAGCTGCATTTCTGTCGTGTGTTGTGAGCATCTGTTAATGGTTAAGGCACTGTGGTTGCCCTACGCGTGGCCTCCCGCTGTCACTGAAAAGCCCTTGGCCTCTCCGAGGGGCAGAAATCTCATCGCCAGGGACATTCCTTATCTAGATGAGAACCCATCAGATCTCATGAAAACTTAATGTGGCAAAGGGTATAGTTGCAGGAGGGTTTTTTTTTTTTGTTTGTTTGTTTTAAATAAATCAGTTCCGTAATCCTTGGTAACACCAGATGAACATAATAATGGGTCTCCCCCAGGGGTTGTGGTGCTGACAGGCAGCTAGGGTGAAATTCACTCTCTCTTATTTGCAGTTTTCCCTTAAGGAGAATTCCTGCCTTTTGTTTTTCTTCCTGAAGTAGCTTTCAGGGTTGACAGATTCTGGGGGTTTTGACTGGATTTTGTGCTCTTAGCCTGCAGGATGGAGCAATCTAGCCCTTTAGCCTACCCCCCACCCCCTGCCCCAGAGACGTGGTGGAATCAGACCTGCAGACCCGAGCTGAGCCTCGATGTTGGGGGGCTTTAAACAGGCCTTGGGGGAATTTGTCAGGTTCGCCCAAGCATGTGTCTTTGCGGCGGGTTCCCCTCCAGGTGCATCACAGACGTAGCTGATGTCGACGTTAGCATCATCGCATATCCGCATATCGCAGTCAAGGACCCCTGGGAGACCCGGAGAGGTCTGTGACCTGCCTGCGGTCGGTCGTGGGGCAGCGTGACATGGAGCCACCCGCCTCTCCTGGCTCTGGAGCCCAGGCTCCTTCCGAGATGTCCGATGGGATTGTAAGGTCCTTGAAAGCAGGGCCCTGTGCTTGCACGGCTCAGTGTCCCTGCTGCCCCGGCTTTCTGCCATGAGGCGGGCCGTGAGTGCAGGGGAAAGGCCCCTTGTGCTGCGGGCTGTGGAGGTCTTCCAGTGAAGAAGGGGCAGCACCACCAAATTGCCCTCGGGAGGCCACCAAGCTCACCATCCCTTTGTGTGAGCCCTGCACAGAGCTGAGTGGCCACGTGGGGTGCACGTACATATCAATAAATGTTAAAACCACCCACGAGGATCCCAGGGGTTCACGTGGACAGGCACGTGGAGGCTGAAGCAGAGGCCACGGTCCCTTAGGTCTCCCAATGCCTGTCCCCTTTGCTTTTGAGGGTCCAATAATGCTGTCTCTGGTGACCCCAACCGCGGGCGACACACAGCTGACGGCATCCGCTCAGCACGCTACCGCGTTCGCTGGTCCCCGTGCTTGTGCCTTTGGGCTGGTCTTCCTCGTTCAGGACCTCAAGGAGCATGCGCCACACAGAGTTCTCTACCTTCCTCTGATCTGAGAACGCTGGTTCTTCCTGGTTTTTGTTTGCTGTGCATTTCTTCCCAGATCTTTAAAAAGGATTGTGCTTCGTCCAAGCATCTTAAGACTCTTGCCATAATGGCCACTTCTGCTGAAAGCATCCAACCCGGTCCTTGCAGATTCCGGGAGGAGCCACTGATCCTTTTTTCATTCGTCTTTGGTGTTTTGCCTTTAGAAGGGAATATCCGTTCTGTTGAAAATGAAAGACTTGATAAAAGTGCTCTCTATGACTCCCTTGAAAATTGTGAGATCTAGCCCAGGGTCTCCGTGGTGTCTTCACTCATCCAACAGGTATTTATTGAGTATCGACTGTGATTCAGGAAGGCCACCCAAAAAGCCTGGAAAAACAGATGACAAAGATGCTGTGTGCTGGGCACCATATTAAGCTGTCCACATGCATGAACTCATTTCATCCTGCCAACAACCCTTTGGGGTAGGTACTCATGTCATCTCTATGTCATGGATGTCAGGAAACCGAGGCTCAGAGAGGTGAAGTATTTTGTCCAAGTTTCAACAGTTAATAAGAGCTTGCATCCCCACCCAGTCCATTCTGGCTCGTGGAACCCAAGCGTGGCAATGCTGCACCGTGCTTTGTAGGATAAACCCGCATCGCCTGCTGTTTTTTCAAGGGTCCTTACTGAGGACTTTGTGTGAGATTCTGCCCTGTTGGTGGTGGGCGAGACACACCTGTCTCTCTTGATGGCGTCATTCCAGCAAGAGATCCAGTGAAACCAGCAATTTGGATGCTGTGAGTGAGATGTGATGATTGTGGGGGGTGGGGAGTGGTGATGATATGAGGGCTCAGGGTGCACAGAGCAGGGCCCCCAGTCCTGAGCTGGGAATGGCTTTTGGAAGGAAGTGAAATTTAAGCTGAGACCCAGAGTAGGAGTTGGCCAGGTCAGGAGAAGGGTGTTCTAAGGGGAAGCATGGGTAAAATTCGTGAAGCAAAAAAAAAAAAAAAAGACCCTGCGGAACGAAGTTGTGGCCAGTCTGGTTGCAGTGATGAGCGATGAGGTGGAGGGAAGGCAGCACCAGACCCCACGGGGAGGACGCTCTGGGCCTCTTGCGCTCCCATCCTCAGGGCAGTGGATCTGAGCAGAGGGTGACTTGGCATCCAAGAGAAAGTTACTGAGCCTCTGCTGCCCCGGGTGAACAATGGTGGACAGACAGGCAGAGCCCCTGCCCTTGCGGAGCTTGTGTTCCAGTGGAAAAGCAGGTAAACACACAAGACAGCGTCAGAGAGCAATATGTACCCCAAAGGAAGTGAACCAAGGTGAAGTGAGCTGCAGAAGGTACGGGAAGGCCGGGTAGAGAGGGTCGGAGGGGAGGGATTTGGGGATGAACAGTAAGCAGTGTGGCAATGTTGGGGAAAAACATTCCAGGCAGGGGGGGACAGCGGGTGCAAAGGCCCTGAGGCAGCAACAAACTGGGCATGCTTAAAGACCACAGAGCACAGTCAGTGCGGCTGAAATGCAGAGAGCGAGGTGGGGCAGGTGCCGGGAGAGGCCAGAGGGGCCTCAAGGAGTTTGGCTTTGATCCCAAATGCGGGGGAAGCCACTAGAGGCGTAGGCTGGGGATGGCAGAGCCTGATTTTATTTTTGACCATCACTCTGCTTCTATGCGGGTAACAGATTGTGGAGCAGCAAGAATGGAAGTTGGGATGAGGGCAGGGACGTGAGCTCCTGCCGTTGTCTACACTACAGAAGGTGGTCAATTGACTTGAGCGGTGGCCCTGGGGAGAGGAACCCAGATGGGTTTGGGAGATGTTGCAAAGTGAGCTTGCTTTGATACGGAGCCTTTGATTGGATGCAGTGAGGGCCACAGCTTATGGGAGACAGTCCGGGTTCTGAGTTCCATCCCGACATCAGAGAGACTCCCACCCAGAGAGGGCGGGAGGGAAAGACCCCTGTGGTTCTCAACCAGCTCAGAGAAGGACCTGAATGAGGATGCGGGCAGGCCCTGACCACCTTGTGTTTTTTCTCTTTTTTTAACAGCTTTTTTGAGCTATAATTCACATACCATACAAGTCACCCACCTTACAATCCAATGGCTTTTATTAGTATATTCTTAGGGCTGTGCAACCATCACCACCACCGAGTTTCAGAACCTTTTCATTACCCTCCCAAAGAAGCCTCATACCCGTTAATTAACCCCATGTCCCCCTCCCCCAGCCCCTGGCAACCACTCATCTGTTTCCTGTCTCTATGGATTTACCAATCCTAGATGTTCCGTTTCAGCGCAATCATAGAACAAGTGATCTTTTGTGAGTGGATTATTTCACGTAGCATAACGTTCTCAGGGTTTACCCATGTGTAGCACGCATCAATACTTCATTCCTTTTTATGACTGAATAATATTCCACTGTGTGGATACACTGCATTTTATGTATCTGTTCATCCCTTGTTGACTTTTCCCCCCACTTTTTGGCTGATATGAATAAAGCTGCTATGAACATTCATGTACTTAATGGTTGAGGAAGGAAATGATTTCTGAGGCCAAGACCAGAGGGGTCCCCAAGGGCTTCGTTTAGACAGTGCATTTAAACTTCCACATGGGGATTTGCTTGTTATGCTGGGAATTGTAACCAAGGACCATTCAGTTGATAGAGGGATCTTGAGAGTAATGACTCTTTAAAAAGGCATTTCGATGGGAAGGACTGAGATCGATTGGGGTCCACAGTCTCTCTGAGGTTTGTGAAAAGCAGCCAGACAAGGCACCCTCGGGGCCCTGGTACGAGGTGAAGCCCACTCTTCACATTACCAGTGCTGTGTGATCTTGGGCCAGTCACTGTGCCTTTCTGGTCTGTACTTGTCTCATGGCCACATGGTTCCTGATGGAAATGTGGGCAAGATGCATGGGCAGTGAAGATTTTTGTAGAAAGGTGTGAGTGTGAATATTCCAAGCTGCCTCTTTCCAGGTAGTTTTGCACTTTTTTTTTTTTTCTGGATAAAAATTACTCAGCCCATCTCATCCTTCTCATCTGATCTGGAGTACCTCCTTGGGGTAGTTTGTCTAGTCCCCCATCACATGCTACCATACAGCTCTCTCCCATCTACCCCAAAATGCTTACCCGGCTTTCATGGTGCACTTACGCATTTGGTTTGATGGTTGATGTCTGTGAGCCCCGTGAGGGCAGGCACCACATCTAGTTTTGCTCATCGGCTTTACCCCGGCACCTCACCCAGAGTAGATGGTTGTCTTTGTTTGGTATTTTGCAGGGTGACCCTGGGATGAGGGTTTGAGGGTGAGTAACTCTTAAAAGTGCTCCCAGGAGAAACTGGTTACAGAACAGGGGCAGCTGCTCCGGGAAGGGGAGGGGCAGGCGGAGGGTGATCTCAGGCCGTGTGGCCCCCATTACCGCCTTCTCTCCGTGCACGAGGGCAAAGGGCAACTCAGCTGCAGGAGCCCGAGGGGTGAGGGGTGAGGGGGCAGGGTAGAGCAAAAGCACATGGAAGCCGGGCAGGGCCATGACCATGGTGCAAGGACTCCAGGACCCAGGGAGAGCCCTGCCAGTGCCTGTCCTGGGTCAGTCCCCAGCCAACGTCCTGGCCGCGCCTTGAAGAACTAAGGCGGCTAAGGGCTGCCGGCGAGTTCAGGATGTGCACCGTTTCCGTGTGCTCAGACACAGGGAGAGTGTTCTGGAGTGCCAGCTAAGGTGGTGGCCCCACGTGGCGATGGCCTGAGCCCAGTTTACCATCCCCACAGCCAGAGCGCTTAGAAATGTGTGATCCTTAACGAGTTTGTAATTTAGGGGGATTGCAAAGTCTGCACATCGCGTGAGCCTTTTTGTTTCTATGGCTCCTTCAAATCGGCATGAATCATGGGCCTGATGTATGTGTGGGTTATTGTTTGGCATCCTGACCAGCTTCCTTCTGGATCCCAGAGTCCTAATTCTGTGAAGATGACACGTATGAACGAGGAGGCCAGGCCCAGAGGCAGCCTGGAAGTGAGTCGGCATTGAGTACCCGGTACAGACCTGCTGGGGCTGGGATCATTGCATCGTTTATTCCCCGGGACACCGGGCTTCCTCGGCACCAGGCCAGGCCCCACTCAGGTGCAGGCGAGCGGGAAACCATGCGACCCTTTGCTTCTCATTTCACCCAGAAACCACTGGGTGGGCTTTGCAGGGCTGTCTCCGTCTCTAGGACATGTCAGGGAGCTCCACTGGGTCGGGACAGGCTTTCTGGTTTTTAATTGAGCTAAAAAACCCATAACGTAACATTTAACATTTTAACCATTTTAAAAGGTACAATTCACATTTTTGTGCAACCATCCCCATTCTTTAATTCCAGAACTTTTCAGCACTAAACAGAAAGTCTAGACCCATTTAGCAGTCACCGCCCATCCCCCTCTCCCCGCAGCCCTGACAACCACTAATTTACATTGTGTCCCTGTGGATTTGCCTGTTCTGGGAGTTTCATGTCAATGGGCGCAGATGGTATGTGGCCTTTTGTGACTGGCCTCGTGTTTCCTGTGTTCATCCACGCTGTAGCGTGTGTCAGTGATTCATTCCTGCTGGGGATGTAAAATGGTGCAGCCACCCTGGAGGATGGACTGGCATATTTCCTCCAAAACTGAAATGTATACCAAAGGGGAAAGTGGGGCGGGCAGATACACGCTACTATATACAATATATATAAACTAGATAAACAACAAGGACCTACTGTATAGTACAGGGAACTATATTTAAAACCTTATAATAACCTATAAAGGATATATATATATAAACCTGAATCACTTTGCTATATACCTAAAACTAACACAACACTGTAAATCAACTATACTTCAATTTAAAAAAAAGTGAGGTATTTCCCTGGTGGTCCAGTGGTAAAGAATCTGCCTTACAATGCAGGGGACATGGGTTCGATCGCTGGTCAGGGAACTAAGATGCCACGGGGCAGTTAAGCCCTCGTGCCACGACTACTGAACTTGCATGCCTCAACTAAAGCCTGTATGCTGCAAACTACAGAGCCCATGCGTCCTGGAGCCCGCGCGCCACAACTAAAGAAGAGAAAACCCGCCCGCCGCAACTAGAGAGAAGGCTGCACACAGCAATGAAGAGCCCGCGTACCACAACTAAGACTTGACACGCCAAAAATAAATAAATAATAATAATAAATCTTAAAAAAAAAAAACTGAAGCAGGGCTACCACAGGACCCAGCGACTCCGCTCCTAGGTATATACCCAGAAGAATTGAAAACAGGTGTTCAAACGAAAACTTGTATGTGAATGTTCATAGCATCACTATTTACAACCACCAAAAGGCGGAAACCACCCAAATGGCCATCAGGGGATGAATGGAGAAACAAAATGTGATACATTCAAACAATGGAGTATTATCTTTTCTTTTTTTAGTATTTATTAGAGCTAACTTAACTCTTCCTGATGTGTCAGAGCTCACCACAGGTGTCCTCACTTTCCCAGGAAGTCTTACCTGAGTCCGGAGACCAGCCCTTTCTCTGCCCACAGAATCCTGTCTCAGTCTCCATCACAGTGCCTTGTCCATCATCAGTTCGTTCACTGATTCCTTCCAGAGTATCTCCCAGGAACCTGCTGTGGCTGGGCCTGCATCTCTCCAGCTGGCAGAGACTGTGAGATCAGCTCACCTCAGGGAGGGGCGCGTGCCCTGAAGGGGTGAGGTGTGCTGGGCCCGTGCCAGAGTCTCACTGTGGCTCAGTGCACCTCCCATGGAGGAGACTGTGGTACGAAGACCCCAGAGACGAGAAGGAGGCTGCTTTGCAAAGGCGGGAGGGAGAGGGAGCCTCCAGGGGCCGTCAAGTGCAGGGGTCTGGAGGTGGAAGGAGGGTGGAGAAGCTGAAGACCCCCAGGGTCGGGGCTGCTGGTGAGGGCAGTGGTCACGGGGCATGAGGAACCACGTGGGATTTTATTCCAGGTGCAACTGGAAGCCACCGGCGGGGTTTAGGCAGGGAAAGGTGGGGGTCAGGGGACATGGTGTGACATGACCCAGGGGAGGACGTTGCAGGAACCTGGGAGCAATGAGGGTGACCGGGACCTGGGTGGGTCCAGGGGAGGGAGGAGTGGTAAAATCGTACTGTCCTAATTGCCCATTCACACGACTGTCGCCTTCTTCCACCCCCAGGCCCTGGGACTGGGCGGGCAGGGGCCAGGTCTCGGGCACAGAATAGGCGCTCAGGAAAGTGGACCGAAGTGTGAGCGAGTCAGTGCAGCCTGGGTGCAGCGGGGAGTGGACAGAGCTGGCTGCACCCTCCACCCTGAGCGGCTCCCTGGCGGCCCAGAGTGGTGGCTGGGACCGGTGCCGCTTGGGCTGGCCCTCGCTGGGGGCACCAGAGGGGGCTGTTGTCCAGCGGCAGCGGGAGGTCCTTAGGGACGTCTGAGCAGACAGGTGACACCGCAGGAGCAGGTTCCCAGGACTGGCCCGTCACTGGCTGTTGCCTGTCCCCAGGAAGAGCGTGCTGTTCGGTTGCTGGCTTGTCTGCCGTCTCCATCTTGTTCTGTCGCTTCCGTGACAGTCACCAGAGGTGCCAGGGCCAGAACAGGGGCCTTTGGAGAAGCGAGAACCCCGATGACAACAGATGTGCAGACGCTTACAGGTGTTCAGGTATCTCATCCACGGCTCTTGGGTGAAAGTGCTCGGTGAGCAGCCACAGCTCAACCCATGAGGTGCCAGAACGAGGCCGAGCCAGGCAAAAACATAGTATATGGCAGGAAAGCTCGTTAAATTCATGAGGGAACCCAGTGTGGGAAATCCTGAGAACCCTGCCTTGTTCTGGTAGGATTATAACCTTCAGATGTGCCTGGGGCAGGGGCTGTGAACTTGATCATAGAAGAATCTGTAGCTCCCCTCAATACCTGATGAGCCCTTGCTGGGCCCCCCTGGGCTGTCTGGGGGTTAGGGAGGCCGTTATACAGGACACACTTGGTCTCTGCCTGTAACAGGGAAGAACCTTTCGTGGTCTCTTACAGGTTCATCACTAAAGGGATGTCGCCTATAAGCTTAAAATTATGCATAATGGCCCGTCTCTGGAAACCCTCCCTCTCAGGTAATGAGCATTAGGCTAAAATACCTTTTGCTCACAGGAAACTCCTGACCAGGCCCACCTGTGAATGACTGCAGGTCTTGTCTGCCGTCTCCATCTTGTTCTGTCGCTTCCGTGACAGTCACCAGAGGTGCCAGGGCCAGAACAGGGGCCTTTGGAGAAGCGAGAACCCCGATGACAACAGATGTGCAGACGCTTACAGGTGTTCAGGTATCTCATCCACGGCTCTTGGGTGAAAGTGCTCGGTGAGCAGCCACAGCTCAACCCATGAGGTGCCAGAAGGAGGCCGAGCCAGGCAAAAACAGTATATGGCAGGAAAGCTCGTTAAATTCATGAGGGAACCCAGTGTGGGAAATCCTGAGAACCCTGCCTTGTTCTGGTAGGATTATAACCTTCAGATGTGCCTGGGGCAGGGGCTGTGAACTTGATCATAGAAGAATCTGTAGCTCCCCTCAATACCTGCTGAGCCCTTGCTGGGCCCCCCTGGGCTGTCTGGGGGTTAGGGAGGCCGTTATACAGGACACACTTGGTCTCTGCCTGTAACAGGGAAGAACCTTTCGTGGTCTCTTACAGGTTCATCACTAAAGGGATGTCGCCTATAAGCTTAAAATTATGCATAATGGCCCGTCTCTGGAAACCCTCCCTCTCAGGTAATGAGCATTAGGCTAAAATACCTTTTGCTCACAGGAAACTCCTGTCCAGGCCCACCTGTGAATGACTGCAGGAAGGAAGGAAGTAGCACATTCCCTCCGGAGGCTGATCGGAACCAGGAAGTGTTTGACTTTACTCCATCCCCTTTTAGTATAAAAGAAGCCTGAATTCTAACTCAGGCGAGAGGGTTCTTTGGCACATGAGTCCACCAGCTTTCCAAATAAAGTCGCTATTCCTGGCCCCAACAACTCATCTCTCGATTTACTGGTCTGTCGTGTGGCCAGCAGTACAAACTTGGACTCAGTAACTTGCTCTCATGGTCAAATAGCCAAGATGGACGTTAAACTAATGAACATGAAATCAATAGCTAATTATAAATTCTATTGATGACTATGACAGAAAAACTAACAGGAAACCTAACAGGTGAGTATAGAGGATGGGGCCGTGAGGAATGAGTAAGAGTTCATCAGGGAAAAGTGTTGCCTCTAGAGGGATTGGCCCGGGAGGCAGCCCTGTGGTGGGAGGACAGAAAGAGACAGACAGAACTAGAGCATAGTGGGGCAAGGGCTTGGCATGGTGTGAGATAAGCAGAGAGCAGGACTCTGGGGTCGCAGTTGAGGTTTCATATTTCATTCTAGACGCCACTATGGCATTAAGCAGGGCAGTGATGCAAGGCCCCGTTTGCTTAGGGGAGCACGATTAGTGGATGCCTGGAAACCAGGGAGGAGGCGGCAGAATAGGGTGGGCAGAGTGCAGCTGGCCTGGAGCCCAGGGGTTAGAGGTGGGCAGGACAGTAAAGGCTCAGGATCAGAAAAGGGATGTCCCTTTTTCTTCTTGGGGTGTCCAGTAGTACTTTTTCCCTGAAGACATTTCCAAAGGGACCATTTAAGGCAGGAGTTGGCAAGCGACAGACCGTGGACCAAATCCTCCTGCCGCTGGTTTTTGCAAATAAAGTTTTATTTAAATATAGCCACGCCTATTGATTTACCTATCATCTACTGCTGTTTTCATGCTATGGACAGCAGAGTTGGGTAATTGTAACAGAAGTTGTCTGGCCCTCAAAGCCCAAGTTACTTACTGTTGAAGTCTTAAGATATTCACTATCTGGCCCTTTACAGAAAATACTTGCCCATCCTTGACCTAAGCAAAATGAGTCTGGGACACATTTTCTAAACACAAATCTGTTGGCTTAGAATCTTCCCAGCATTTAAAATGTGTTTAGTTCCTGTGAAAAATGCTAAAGTATGCATATTTTAAAATTAACATTTGTATGTCCTTAAGCATTGACTGACATTATTTAAGAATCTCATCTTACACTTGAGGGTTGGAAAGTCAGAGTTGGAACTTGGGCTTTGAAGATGTTGGGCCATGTTATTTGTCTAAATTTATACTGTGATGCTAAACTCTCCTGATGCATTATTTTACCGTTTATGTCTTCTCTCTGAAACACTCCTTTGTCTCCGCTCTGTAAAATAGGATCTTTAAGAGGATGCCTCTAAAACCAGCTTTTGGTCTTTGCAAAGTCTTTGGGCTTCTTGCAAAATAATTTTTATGAGCGTTTGCTTGTGTGCAGATACAGAGCATCCTACTAAACCCAATGACAACAAAGCCGATTTTCCAGATCCTTCCTTTTTCCTTCCCTGACCCTGTCATCTTCATGTTTCAACTCCTGGTTCTAAGCTCTGTGCAGCCTTTTTGGATCCACTTGATTTACAGATTTGAGCTGATTTCGCTTGGAGAATTGGCCATATGTCTGGCAGACACCCGCCACCATTGGCAGAATTATGGGGTTGATACTAAACAGATGGGCTTTCTAGTTAGATGTGCTGTTTTTTCCACGATACATATGAGGGAAAAAAGAAGCCACTTTTAATAACGTCTTGATTTTTCCACTGGTGTCAGAGGCATGAATGATGCCCATTTATCTAGAGTTAATTTCAGCATCATTTCCATGTAGGAGACCTTAGACAGCTGGAAGAGGCTTAGAGACTTGGGAAATTTTGAGACCCAGCCTCTGCTAAGATCTTAGAGAATCCTGTTGCCCTTGGAATACAGATATTGGGGAAAAGAGTGTTAAATTCCAAAAGTAAATTGTCCTTAGCACTACTTAGCAGGACTACGTTGAAAGTGCTTAGTCTCAGGTCTAGTGCTCAAACTCCATTTGACAGCTTTTGTGGGGTTCTTGCTGTCTGGGCAGCAAGATGTAAATGCGGGTTGGCTGACCCATCTGTTTAGGAAAAGCTGGCCAAGCGGCTGAATGGGATTGCTTTTACTGCAGGACTTCTCAGAGGCTTTACTATGATAATATATGGCGGCGCTCTTCAGAGAAGGCTTTTGGTGTAGGTAGCGTTTTACCAAGTGTCTTCATTCACAAAGCATCGCTCCTGCTAGGGTCCCATGGGACATGCTTTGGGAAACACTGGTGTCATGCCCAGATGGCGAACTTTAGGTCGGAGAACTTGGGCTCCAATGCCAGACCCACCACTTCCCAGCTGTATGACTTTCCACACGGGCCCCCCATAGCCTCCACTTCCTAAATGTAAAATGGAGCTGCAAATGTAATCCCCGCCTCCCAGGGTTGTTTGTTTGAACATCCAAAAGGATTTGGTGGCCTCCCTGCGAGCATTCAAAGGTATGTTCTCCTACGAGAACATACTCCTGCTGTTCCATTCACAGTATTCCAGGGGCTGTTATTCACTCGGAAGCTCAGCCAGGCTCTTGAGTTTCCTTCTGTATGTTCCTTAGCACTTCCACTAATGGGGAAGGGAGAGAAAGGAGATGCTGTCTGCTTAGGGGGTGGCTGGGAGAAATGACGGGGCAGCATGGGGCCCGGAAGTTGCTTAGGAATTATAGCTATCCCCCTCTGGCAGGGGGCACAGAGGTGGCTCAGCTCTTTGTTCATTACCATTGACCCGCGTTTTGACTCATTTTCGGTTTTTGTATCACAGGATCAATCTCTTTCATTCCTTCATTCGTTCACTCGGGTCTCCGGCACTGTCCCGGGCACCTGAGGAGGAGGAAGAGCCCGCTGTGGGGTCTCTGTTTCCTCCAGACTGGAAAGGTAGCAGTTTCTCCACCCCAGGGGGCCGTCAGCGTTCACCGCTTGTGACACATGCTCGCAGAGCTGCTGGGAATAGAGCCGCAGACCTTGAGGAATTCTTTCCCCCTTGAAATAAATGCTCCCGTCGTAATAAGCCCTGCCTCCCCTGCCACACCCCCTCCTGGAAGCTGTTCACCGGTGGCCCTAGTTCTGCGTGTTGATCAGTGCTCCCCACCTATCCTGTGCTTCAGTCATTTCTCCAGAATTTTCCAGTAGGAGTGGAGAGGGTCGAACCAAGAATACTTTTACGTCTGGGAGACTTCAAATCCATTTGGTAAATTTGGTTTTGGAGGTCCAGACCCATCCAGGCAGTGGGTCTATTAAAACACCCAGCACTTTCTTAGAGGACAGCGGCCGTCAGGCCACATCTCTTGCAGCCTGGCCACAAGCCATTGGTCTTTTGACCCTAAATGCCGTGATTTTAGTATATGTGGCTTTTTTTTTTTTCTGTACGCGGACCTGTCACTGTTGTGGCCTCTCCCGTTGCGGAGCACAGGCTCCGGACGCGCAGGCTCAGCGGCCATGGCTCACGGGCCCAGCCGCTCCGCGGCATGTGGGATCCTCCCGGACTGGGGCACGAACCCGCGTCCCCTGCATCGGCAGGCGGACTCTCAACCACTGCGCCACCAGGGAAGCCCAGTATAGGTGACTTTAATGCTCTTCTGTCCTCCTTCACCCCGTATCCCAGATAACAGTGCTGTCATCATCTGCTCTGAGTAGTCTAACATTCGGGTTAGGACGAGGGCTTTGGGAGCAGATGTCCTGATTTCCAAGCCCACTGTGTCACTTTAGCCGCGTGACCTGGGAAAACTGTTTCCCGTCTCTGCTTCCGTTTTCCTCATCATAATGAGAGTGATGACGGTAACAACCTGCCTTCTTGGGTCTTGACGGGACAGGAATGAGCTGATTCACGTCAGGTGCTCAGGACACAGCTGTCACACAGTAAGTGTCCAGCAGATGTTGCTGTTGCTGGTGACAGTGGTGACAGAACAAACCTTGGTTTCCTTGACTCTTCTGTATGTGTTACTGGCCCACATTGGTTTCTCACCCAGCTCTGGCGAGGAGTCTGCCTCAGCAACATCTCTGGATTCCCCTCTTCCTTCTCTGCTGTCCCACTGCTCTCGCCCTGCCTGTCCCTTCTCAGTGGGCCTCCTGGCCGTCTGCTTTGTTCCATGAAGCTGCCGCCCACACTGACATTCTCTGCGGGGCTGATCTTGTATCAGATCCCTCAGTGATTCCCTGCCCTCAGGGCTCCTATCACGGCCACATACAGCTCTCCTTGTCTGGTCCCCAGACTGCTGTCCATCCCCTCCATCGAGAAACCAAGAGAGCTCCAGCCTAAGGGTTCTCAGGTTCGAGTACACAGACCCATGCCGGCAAATTAGGAACATGAGGGACAACACAGGCTTGCTCTTTTTTCATTTATCAATATATTTATCGATATATCAATAATAAAGATTCCTTTCTTACTTTGAGATGAGCTTTTCCTATTACTGATAGTCGGTGGTGATGATAATGGTGATATTGTGTGTATGTGTGTGTGTGTGTTGGTCGTTAGCTGGCACCATGGAAAGCTGGTATCTCTCTGTGGATCCCCGTTTTATACATGGAGATTTTACGGGGCTCTGAACCTCTGCCTGGCGGTGTCAGATCTCGCTCCACTGCATTACCATTACCTTCCAAACACCATGTACGATCACGCTTTTATGGGTTTGCAGCTTTTATTCAATTCCTAGTCAACCTCCAAGGCCCACCTCCAAAATCACCCCCACCCGCGGTAGCCTTCTCAGAGTCCGCCCGCTCCAGGCAAGAAGAGTTACTTCCCCTGCAGGCGTAATCCTCCATCCTGGTTCCCTGGTGATTCTGTGCACCTCGATTTTCTCCATGGTCAGTGAGCCTGCTAGGGCAGGGGAGTGTCCAGCCCCTCTTTATTCTACCTCATACCTGGCACGGTGCTTTGTTTAAAGAAGCTGGTCGCTTCGTATTGCCAGATGGATTCTTTGGGGGCAGGGAAGGACTCACCGAAGAAATAGAGGCCACGCTCTGTTGACCCACATCCCCACTTCCATAGCTCGTATCACGTTCTGAAGGCGTCTCAGTGAGCAGGCGAGCTTCCTGCAGGGCAGACAGCGTGTCAGTCTGCGTTCGCTGCGCTGTCTCAGACTCAGAGCAGCCCTAGCACACAGCAGGCCTCAGCGGTTGCTTGATGAATGAATGAATGAATGAGTGAATGAATGAAACAAACAAGCAAAAGGTCCTGTTCGAATATTGTCTGATACGGACGGTGCCTGTCTCCCCTATGAGGCCAGCCACTCAGCACGTGGCACCTGGTAATCGGGGAGCGGAGCTTCCTTTCCACTGTGTTTTGGGGAAGGTGACCTGGTGAAGTGGAAGGAGACAGGGCCGGGTCAGGGGATAGAAGATGACGAAGCAGAAATGCCAGACATCACTAAGGCGAGGACTGTGGAGTCAGATGGACGGGGACCACATCCTGGCTCCGGCACTGGCAGCTCTGCATCCCAGATTCACGGGTCACGCAGGTGTTTATTAGAGCACTTCCTGGGTGCCAGGCGCCAGTAAAGATGCCAGGGACCCATGACGAGCAAGGTGGCCACAGTTCCTGTTCTCATAAAGCTTAACGTTGGTTCCAGTGGGAAAGATAGATGATAACAATAAATAACAGATCCCAGGATGATATCTGAGGGTGATCAGAGCTAGGACAGAAGGGGATATTAGGAATAAAGGAGTTGGCCCTGAGCCAGGCATGGAAGTTAGTCCGTAAGCTCAGTGCCCTCAGCCATGGCATTGGTGTCCTTCACTGCCTTGTTCTAGAAGTGCCTGATTTGTAGGTCTGTGGGATCCGTCGATGGCGTGGTGGCAGTGGGTCCTGGGGGACGAGGGCCCTGACTGCCGTTAACCTCAGAGGGGACCGGGAGAGGGCTGGAGTTGTGGAAGGGACCAGAGATGGGAGGGACTGGAGCCGCACCTTCAGCCCCAGGGCGGGGCGCCTGGCCCATCTGTTGTTTGGGAGCCTGGGCGGCCTCCTGCCTGCCCCGCAGCTGCCCGTCGTACTTTCCCGGCAGATGCGGGGAAACGTTTTTCATTAATTAACTGCTAATGCTTCCCAGGTGGCAGAGGTGCCCCTGGAACGTAGCACTGCGTGCTATTCAGAGGCTGCAGGGGTCTGCCAATGTGTTGAATCTGGGAATCCTCCCTGGTGTGGGAAGGAGGTTCCCGGGCAACTCCAGGGATGCTGAGCGAATTCAAGGGCTGGGGATAGAGGGTGGTGGCGGTGCCCCCAGCCTCCCCTCTCTCTGTGTGACGCACACGTACAGGTGCACGCACACCCTCCCATATAGGCACACGCATGCACATATGCACACACCCTCTCTGCTAGACACGCGCCTGCCCACATTCACTCCCACCCTCCAGTGTGAGTGGGCCACAAGGTACCCAGGAGGGCCCGCCCCCCCTCTGCTCACTCGGACCCCCATGCACACCGTCGGTGACCCATTCATCCCCTTGGGTGGCTTGTAAGTGATTCCTTCACTGGACGGAGCATCTCTTCTGAAATTGCTGCGGGGAGAGAGGGTGCTGGAGGTGCAGGCTTCAGACCTCTGGAACCTGTCCCCACCTTTGCTCCCCCAGTGAGAGCAGGCCCCTGGGGAGTCGCTCAGACCAAGGCGTCTTCCTGGTCACGCACATTGGATATTTGGTAAATGAACAAATCAGGTTGTTTGAGCTGAAGAGACCCAGTCGCTCCGGCTTAATTTTGAATCAGGTTCAAGCCCCTGCGTGCCTCCCCAGCTGCATCCATGGCCCTCATACCCTGCGTTCTTCCTCCAAGTCCTCGACCTCGCTCTTCCTCTGCCTGGGACCCTCTTCCCTGCCCCCGCTCCCATCTACACTGCTGGCTCCCTTTCACCCAGGCTTCTGCTCCAGTAACCCCGCTCAGAGCAGCCTTTCATAACCCTCCGTTGCCAGTCAGCCCCCGCGTCTCCACCAGCTCCCTGAGCAGATGCTGGGTTCTGTCCATCCGTCCTCATGTCTGGAAGGATCTCCTTCACCACATGGGTTCCTACCTTATGTGTTCTGGGCACCAGGGATTCAGCTGCAAACCAACCATCAAAGGCAGACCCTGCTGTCAAATTAGGGAGGTGACTGAGCAAAAGGCAAACAAATAACTGTGCATCTACGTGTGGGTCTGTGTGTGTGCATGTCTGTGTGTGCGCACGCCGACATACACACACACACCGGGTGATGAATGTGATGGGGAAAGGTAAGGAGAGGAAGGCAGCAGGGAACTAACTATGGGGCGAGCAGGCTTGGTTTCTTAATATCCCCGCTCCCGTTGTCCATCTCCCGCTGGCCACTAGAAGCCCCACAGAGGCAGGGATTCTTTCTGTTCACCTCTGCACATTCTCCTCCTGGTGCAATTCCGGCACATGGCTGGTGTCAATAAGCTTTTGTGGAATAGATGAATGAATGAGTGAATGGATGAGTGAATGAATTCTCAAGGGGAGAGTGGTGTGCGGTCTGTTCAGTGGTCAGCATGCCCTGCCTGTGCCCCAGGCTGTGCGGTGAGGACCCAAGTGTGTCAGAAGTGAGGTGGGAACCACAGTACCTGCTCCAGCCACTGTGGGGAGGGAGCAGGGAGGCAATGTATTAAAATAGTGATGGTGGGGGCTTCCCTGGTGGCGCAGTGGTTGAGAGTCCCATCTGCCGATGCAGGGGACACGGGTTCGTGCCCCGGTCCGGGAGGACCCCACGTGCCGTGGAGCGGCTGGGCCCGTGAGCCACGGCCGCTGGGCCTGTGCGTCCGGAGCCTGTGCTCCACAACGGGAGAGGCCACAACAGTGAGAGGCCCGCGTACCGCAATAAATAAATACAATAGTGATGGTGGAGGGAGGGGGGAAGGGGTGTTGAGGAGGGAGCCACAATGTCCCTTCTGCCCACCACCGATCGGTTCAAGCAGGCCACATGGTGAGCCCCCAGGTAAGGACTTGGGAAGTCCCCTGTGCCCCCTATTCCCCCAGCAAGGCCGGGGCAAAGGTGAAAATGCAGGGAGGGAGGAGGACAGTGGTGTCAACACTTCAGCCCCAGGTAGTGACGGAGCCAGGGTGTGAGCCCGGATCCCTGCTTCTGGCACCTGCATCGTAACGCTTACGACATTCTGTTTCCATAACATGCCATAGATGCTAATGCACGGTAATGCTGCTGATGAAATGGAACAGGGGGCTAGTGGGCAGGGGTGAGGTGGGTGGGGCTTGGGAGCAGACTTCGGAGACGTTTACAGCCTTGGCAGTTTTGTCCTAAATGAGAGGGGAGGCCACAGGGAGTAAGCAGGAAAGCGATACGACCAGACTTACATTTATAGGGGTTCACGGGGACACCAGTTAGAAGGCTTGTGTGAGCATCTGGGGTAGAGATGCTGGTGGCCTGGACTAAAGTCACAGTGATACAGGGGGCAGATGGAGTGAGGTTTGGGGTCTGATTTGTAGTTTATTCTATGTGCTGCTCCTTTTTGCTTTGGCTGCCAGGAAGCTCAGAGTCACACGTGGTGTCTCTAACCCCTGATGCGGTGGCTCTGTCCAGACTCCCCTTCCTCTGGATTTCCTCGGACACTCATTTGTCTTGTTGGGCATGTGTTTCTGATAATGGCTGCCCATCCTTTGTGGAGTGAGATGAGATATAAATAAAGCGATGACAATTCTTCCTCATCTACGTGCGTATCTCTGGGGATCTTCGTCTTTATCTTCAAACCAACCTGGAAGCTTGGGGAGACCAGGCCATTTCTTTCTCCTTTGTGCCAAAAATGCCTCCAGGACAGTCAGCTTTTCTGGGGCCACATGGCACCGGCGGTTCCACACCCATCTGGCATCCGTGGGTGGAGGAAGGAAAGGAGAGGATAATAACATGCAGTAAACTGACTCTTGAGGAGAGAAGGACCGTCTGCATCCTGCACGCCTGGAGTGCGGCGCTGGGGGTCGCGACCGGTCCTTGGACTGCCCTGGCTCACTTACTACCCCACCCGAACTTCCTGGGCCCCTACTAGGCGCCGGGCACTGGGGTTATAGCTGAACCCAAGGTGGAAAATGTCATTGGCTTAGGAGCCTGGCTGGTTTGCTAAGTCTGCAGGGAGAAGTCCTCCAACGAGACCCCTGGGCTGTCTGTCCCCACGAAGTTTCTTTGTGGACCCCCTGCGGACCCAGCCTCTGGTGTACACTTAACACTCAATTAAATAACAGCTGTAGACAGGGGCTTCCCTGGCGGTCCAATGGTTAAGACTGTACGCTTCCACTGCAGGGGTCGTGGGTTCGATCCCTGGTTGGGGAACTAAGAGCCTGCATACTGCATGGAAAAAAAACAGCTGGAGAGAGTGGTTGGCTTGGTTTGGACGGTCTTGGTTAATGCCTCCTGTTGTGTTCCATCCATGTGTGTCCTGCTTTGGGTGATAAAGTTATATCGTCACCCTAGAAGCAGCTTAGAGATACGAGAGGGGCCTCTGGAGTCAGGCCGCCCGAGGCCATCATCCCCTCGCTCTGACAGCTGACAGAATGGCTTGTGGCTCCGAGCCTCAGTGCACCCGTTTGTCAAATGGATATAATAACAGTCTCCACCTCATAGATTTACTATGGGGGTAAACTATGTTCGCACTCGGCCCAGAACAAGTAATGACTAACTTTTGCTCCATAGTAATTATTGTATTACTTACACAATATAAATTATTATGAAAATGTCTACCGAGAGCCACCCGTGCTGGCGCGGCATGTTAATCAGAGTGGGTAGACAGTTTCAAAGCGTAGATAATATTACTTCACGTGGATTGTAACATGCTATCAAGAAACTGTGTATTATGTGTGTCTACCTATGTTTCCAGACGTCATGGCCACTGTGTGGTCACACAGAATTTTCCTCTCAACCCTAGGCATCAGGGATGATGATTAGCTTTATTTTCCAGATGTGGAAACTGAGGCTAGGAGGGATTGAGTGACTTGGGCTGCTGACGGGCACAGCCCTCTGGAAGTCAAACCTCAGGGGTTGCTCTGGAGGCTGCCGGCTGGGGCTGCCCGTCCCTGGGACGCCCGTCCCATGGGGCGTTGGGCTGGCTCTTTTGATGACTGGCCCATCCCAGGTCCTGGCCCCTCTGACTGCTGGTGGCTTCCCCTGGCCTGGTCCTCGCTCTCTCCAGCCCTGCTGTTCCTGCATCTTTGGGTGTCTCTAGGGCTTCTTGGTTCTGGATAAACTCTGCCCCTTCTCGCAGGCAGCAGGAGGTGAATTAACCCAACTGAACGCGGGCTGGTACATGATGGAACAAGCCCCGTCTCCAGCGCCTGGCCCACCTTCTTGAGCCCCAGGCTTTGGAGGATCACTGGTGGCCCCAGGGAGGAGGGGAGTCACCTCGGGCCCCCCAGGCTGTCGTGTGGGCTTGGTCATCACTGACCGCCTCGCTGGGTTTTCGCCTTCCAGATGAGATGGACCAAACCCCCGCAGTGCGCTCTGAATATCTGCTCTCAGGGATTCGAACTCCCCCCGTGAGGAGAAACAGCAAACTGGCCACCCTGGGCAGAATCTTCAAACCCTGGAAATGGAGGAAAAAGAAAAATGAAAAATTGAAGCAGACAACATCCGGTGAGCACCAGGGAGAGGGGGCCTGGCGTCACCGTCACCGTGCTTTCTGTTGCTGGTGTTGGGAGGGGCAGTCTGTGCTCTGTGGCCTCTGACGGCCAGGAGCTGTTCAACCTCCTGTGGGTCCCCTCTCTCCACCGGCCCTTCCAGGTCCCTGGTGGGGGCGGGGGCGGGGAAGCAGCTCCAGGTCCCACCTGAAGCCCACTCACGCCCAGACCCTAAGGGGCACACACGTCACCCTCGACCTAGTTAAAAATGCAGACTCAAGGTCAGTGCAAGGCCAGGCTGGAGCTGAGGCCTGGCTTGTAACCATCTCTCCTTCCTGACCACACCGGAGTGGGGAGCACCCAGCCCTCCTGCACCTGGACCCTCACTTTGACAACCCTGGGGCCTGGGTCCCACTGTCCCCAAGAGCCCCCTGGGGGATTCACTCAGAGGGTCGGGGCCTCAGTTTGGCCTCGATACCGACGCTCGCTGGCTCCTAAGCTCCTCCTGAAGAGGTGGCTCCTACCTGGGCAGCCCCGTCCGGATGCTCTCCTCCCACTAAAGGACCCCAGAGCTCCCCTCACTCACCTTCAGCTCTGTGGGAAGCTGGGTTACGAGAGGCTGGACCGCTGCCCCCGCCCCCTCGACTTCCAAGCCAGGAGCTCTGGCCATGAGACTGACCCAGGGGATGCACGTGGTGACGACAGCACAACTGGCCATAAGAGTCAAAGCGACACAGCACGTTTCTAACAACGAAATGCTCAGAAGCCCCCGTATCACAGCGCTCCTGCCCACGTCAGGAACGGGAAGCGGGATCAGATGGGCAGCCGCTCCCAGGGCCAGACAGCAGCAGGTTGTGGGCTTGGGGCCTGGCAGCCGGGCTCGGGTCTGGTTCCTGGGCGATGGGGTGCCCTCGGTGAAGCGGAGGTCGGTGCCCTGAGAAGCAGACCCCAGGGGAGACGCATCTCGGCTCCCACAGGCCTGTTAGCTGCTGCTGGAAACAGTCAGCGAGGGAGCTGCTTGTGTGGAGTTAGTCCTGGGCCTCGGGGACCCGCCTGCTAAGTGCCCGTCTTGGGCTGTTGCCTCTGGCGGTCCCTGTGGTCCCAGGCTTGAAGTGGTGCAGACTCCCGGGCTCAGGGGGTGGCAGAGGCAAAGCCAGTGGGGCGGGGGGCAGGGGGGACTCCTAACAGCAGCAGGGGGTACTTCCACCCACACTTTTTATGCAATTTACAAACATTTTTTTAACTACCCAAGAAGTTGATGGACAGATTCTCCTCGTCAAGGATGAAAGCAGAACAAACGTCGATATTCGATGAACCTTGTGTGGCTCCCGTGTGCCAGGCACAAAGTAGACAGGGAGACCCAGACCCTGCCCGCTTAGAGCTTTCCGCCAACTGGGGGGTCAGGCGACAGACAAGCACGTGTGACAGTCACGACCTTGGCGGGGCTGAGGAGGAGGTGGGGGGTAGGCGTTGCCCTGGGCTGAGTGGCCTGAGAAGGTCCAGGTGAGGAGGTGACACTGAGCTGAGACGTAATCGGTCCCCTGGAGGGAAGCAGGGAAGAGCATCGCAGCTGGGGGAACAGCTGTGCAAACGCACCGAGCTGGGGAAGCCTCACCCGGGCATCAGTGAAAGGCTTAGGGGGCCAGAGCAGGGTGACCTCTGTGACCTTGGGGAGCCCCTGATGCTCTCTGGGCCGTGGGGTTGGAGGGTGAGCTGCGTGCTCTCGGGACCCTGTGTCCCTGGCCCACTTGGCACTGGGCTGCGGGGAGCAACCTGTGAGATTTTCAGGATGCTGTGCGGACCCTGCCGGGGGACTGAGGGTCTCCAGGTTAAGACCTGCAGCATCCTCGCCTTCGGGCAGGCATCCCCGTTGGGCCCTTTATCAGGCATTTGGAATTCTGCCGACAGCGCTGCATTTCATTTATTTATGCTAAACCGTTCTTTCCCCCCAGAGTGTGGGATGTTATTTATTTCAGCCTATCCAATCCCCGTTTTCACAGGCGTCCTTGGTTAGGATTAGATGAAGTAAAAATAAAGATGATTTAGAGAGAGGAAAAAAAAAACAAAACAATGCAGACAGTGGTTTGGGTAGAGTGGGGACGGGGTGACACCATGAAGGTGGCTCTCGGAAGCCTGAAGTCTGGGAAGTGGCATCTGAGCCCGTACCTGCTCTGGGAGTGGGGGGCGGGTGGCTTGGGCCGTGGGGACAGGTGTCCTGAGTTGCAGACAGCAGCCCCTGGCAACTGCCTCTTCAGGTCATTGGGAGGACTCACAAGTCAGTGCATCTGAGCAGGGTGCCACCAAGGCTGCCACCAGCACTGGTCACACAGCGCGGTCTCTCCGTCCTGGAGACCTTCACCCTCGTCCTGCTCGCCTCTTGTTTTTGGACTGGGCGGCAGCCTCTTTGCTTGCACCTCCCAAAGCCAGAGTTCCGTTTCTCAGTTTTATCCACACTGCTGGCATCTGGAAATTGGATTGGAAATTGGACTCAGAAAGGAAATTATGTTCCCTTTGCCCCCAGTTGTCTTTTTCCCGGTATGTTTGGGTTTTCTGTATTCATCCCTCAGCGTAAACACCCTCAGGGAAGCAGCCGCGTTTCCCCAGACGCCCTGCCCCCATGCCCTCTGGTTCTGGTTAATGCCACTCGCCCAGATGTTTGCCATCTGTCCCAAAGCTCTGGCTGTCCAGCAGAGTCCATGCCTGTCTTGCTCCCCTGTGCCTGGCACACAGTAGGTGCTCAGTAAATATTTTTTAATAAATAACTTCATGGTCATTGCCTGTTTGTCACTGGCCACTAGACTTTAAGCTCTGCTACTCGAGCAGCTGTTTTGTTCCCACGTGGGGCAGGGCATTCATACGTGTGGGTGACCCGGGGCCCTTTGTGATCCAGGCTTATAGCCGGTACTTTGTCCATATCTTTTAAAGAGAGGGTCTGAGGGGTGACATGGCTTCATGTTTGGAAATTGGATTCTACTGCAGGCAAATCGTTTTCTGGACAGTTAGGGAGAAGAAGGAGAGCAGAGTGAGACCTGCGCCTGGGAGGGGAGAGGCAGGGGTAGGGGGCCAGTTGCTGGAGGGTTTGCCCTGGGGTGAGGGGGCCGGAAGGGCTGTTCCAAAGGAGGAATTGACGAGGTTCCTTCTGCACGTTGGGCTCGGTGGAGGGGGATCGGGGCCCGGCCGCCTCCTTCCTGTTCGATTGGCACATTCTTTTTTTTTTTTAAAGCTACTATTTCTTTCTTTCTTTTTATTTTAAAGGAACATTATTTATTTATTGGCTGCACTGGGTCTTCATTGTCTGCACATGGGCTTTCTTTAGTTGCAGCGAGCGGGGGCTACTCTTCATTGCGGTACGCAGTCTTCTCATTGTGGCAGCTTCTCTTGCTGTGGAGCACGGGCTCTAGGCATCGGGCTTCAGTAGTTGTGGCACATGGGCTTCGGTGGTTGTGGCTCGCGGGCTCTAGAGCACAGGCTCAGTAGTTGTGGCGCACGGGCTTAGTTGCTCCGCGGCATGTGGGATCTTCCCGGACCAGGGATCGAACCCGTGTCCCCTGCCTTGGCAGGCTGATTCTTAAGGGAAGTCCCTACTGGCACATTCTTTGAAAGCATGAACCTGGGGCTCATCGGAGGAGCCTCTGGTGGGACAGAAGACTGGTCTGTGAACAGACAAAAGGGTGGTCGGGATGTATTTAGCAGGTGAAAATAGAACCGCAGAAAAGCACCCCAGGGTATTTGGGGGACAAGGTCTTGGGCTGGAAAATGAAGGCGTAGTCGGCGGAGGGTGGGGATGGGAGCCTAGAGAGGGTGGTACACGGGGCATCGCTTCTCAGATGAGCCACGGAAGCCACTGCCTTAAACAGTGCTCATGGTACCTCCCTTCTGCCCTGCTCAGCACATTGTTTAGGGGGGAGCTCGAGTTCCTGAACCACAGCCCCACCTGGGGGCCCCTAACCCACGGTCACCTGCTGCCTCTCTGCTGTCTTCCTACGCTGGAGGTGGCGCTGGCCGGGCTCGGGCGGGGCCCTGCGGCGCTCTGCCCGTGACTCACCTGGATGTCTGTGTTGTGTGTGCAGCCTTGGAGAAGAAGATGGCCAGCAGGCAAGGTCGGGAGGACCTCATCAAGAAGGGGCTCCTGGAGATGATGGAGCAGGGTAAGTGGGCCACCCCGGGCCGGGCAGGGCTGCGGGTCTCACGGGGGTCCAGCAAGCCCATCAGGGTGGCGTGGAAGTCGGAGGAGCCTGGTGTCCAGCTGTGGCTCCTGGACCTGAATGAGGCCTCCGTGGGTCCAGTGAGGACCCACGGCTCAGCCCCCGGGCCTCGGAGGACCCATCGGTGAGTCTAAGTCGGCTGCTCATGGGGCGTGGAGCTGAGTGCAGCCACCTGCCCTGGGGATGAGGGGTTGCTTCCCACCCAAGCTGGGTGTGGGTGAAGCTAGTGGCTAGTCCTGATTGTTTGTTTATTCATATTCAGAGTTTAATCCTGGATTCGGGTGAGTTATTTGTTCCCCATGACCACCTAGTGTTACAGCTACCGTTTATTAAGGATCGATTATATGCTGGGTGCTCTGCTGGGCGTTCTACCCGCCTTCAACCTTTTGTCCTCACAACATCCTTGTGACTGGGTGTGGTGTCATCACCCGGTCTCCAGGTGAGCAATGGGAGGGCCTGGGAGGTAGCTGCCCTGCGTCACGCAGCCGGAGGGCCCGAATGCTGTTCAGACTCTGGTCCAGAAACCTTCATCACCGTGGTGTCTGCGAAGCCGCCCTTGTTTGCATCTTTCAGAAGCACCAGGTTTTATCACTCGCACAATTAACTTAAGGATTCTTGGGTTCGCCCATCTTCCTCCCTTGGTGATGGCGTGAGGCACAGGACTTGGGTCCTGATGCTAAACTGTCATGCTTTCCAGTTCTCTGAGACCCTAAAGCTTGGCAGGGGTGGTGGGGTCTCAGACAACCTCACTGCCGCCTGCAGGTCTCTCTGGAGCTGGACCAAGCGCTTGCCTCCCGATTGAAAGAACCTGGCCTCACAGAGCCAATTCTGTGAGGCTCACGCGAATAAATGGCATTCCTGTCTCCCTTTTAGCCTTAAAATATTATTGGTGTCTTTGTAATTTGGCCCAGGTATCAGGAAGTAGAAAGGGAGCCCATGGAGTCCGTGAATCCGGATTGATAACGTGCTCCACGTCTGGTAGGGCCCTTGTGGTCATTCCTCTTCTTCAGATGCAAAGGGAAAAGTACTTTGGTGATGATGCTGTTTTCATGGGAAGCATACGTGGGAAATTGCTTAGTGCTAATAATCAAACTTTGTCTGTAAAAAAAACTTGGTATCAAGTCCTGTGACGTTCAGATGTTAGACGCTCCAGTCTGACTCAGATTTGGGAAAATGTCTTTGCTGAGATGGAGATCTGGACTGTTTGAATTTGGATGGAACCAAAAAGCTCCAAACTCTGGCATTTTGAATATGTTGCCAACAAAACTTACCTTAACTCTTGGGGCGGGAGGAGGGAAAATGAAAACAATATGAAGGTCTGTTTATCATCTGTTTTTAAAAATATTATCACTGATGAAGAAAAACATGGATTTGATTCCTGTCAAAGACAAAGTGATAGGTGAATCATTAAAGGGAAAACCTTCCAGGAGAAGTGCGGTTTTTCCTTTCCTAAACTCTGAATCTTTGTAAAACGATTTTGTCTGGGGGCCTCAGTACAGAGAGCCAGCCGCCGAGTTGATGGGGTGAGCCCGTGGCTGACGTGCTCAGGGGCCGGCTTTCCTAGCTTCTGTGTTTGGCGGGGAGATCTCACGCCGGCCCAGCTGCAGTACCGCTTTAGATTGGGGTCAGCGAGCCTTTTCTGGAGAGAGTCAGACAGTAGATATTTTAGGCTGTGAGGTCCATACTTACCCCTGCTGTTATCAGGCAAAAGCAGCCCCAGACACTACACAAAGTTGTGGGTTTGGCTGGGTGCTGGTAACACTTTATTTAGGGACATTGAAATTTGAATTTCATATAACTTCAATGTGCCATCAAGTATTATTTTTCTTTTTCAGCCATTTAAAGAGGTAAAATCCCTTCGTAGCTCGGGGCTCTGTGGAACAGACGGTGGGCTAGATGTGGCCCCCAGGGTGTAGTTTGCCAACCCTGACTTTAGATCACTCTTTCTCTCTGGCTAAGTGATGTGGACCAGGAAATGGGGGGGCCTGAAACACAGTCTCTTTGCTCAAGAATTGACAATGCGCTCGTTAACTGACGCCACACCGTTTTACTGAGCACCTGCTATGGGCCTGGGTCTGTGTTAGCTGCAGAGGATACAGGTGAGCAAAATACCTTTCTCCCAGAGCTCACAGTCCCGTGGGGAACAAACACTAGATAATCCCACAAATCAATACAAAATCACAGCTGAGTTGAGTATGGGGAAGGAAAGGCACGTAGCACCTGAAGAACGTGAGTTGGGCCCCTGACCTGGTCCGGGGCTGGGGGAGGTGATGGTGGAGTGGGTCTAATAGCAGGCTGCTTCTCAGAACTTGCTGCAACTAGGGTCACCTGGCGAGCTCTTCAGTCAGAGGCGCTGGGGGGTGGGACCTAGGCGTCGGGAGTTTATAAGCCTCCCCAGCTGCTTCCAACGTTGGTGCCACCAAGGATGAGAAGCAGAGAGCGATGGGAGACTGGGGAGCGTCTTCCAGCCCAGTGGAGCAGCCCGCGCAGGGCCCCGTGGGGGAAGGGAGCAGGCACCCCGAGGAGGAGGAAAGAGAAGGTGGGTGCGGGCTAGGGGAGGTGAGAAACGGGGGCGGGGGGTCCTGACAGGGTCTTGCGTTCTCCTGCCTCTCCCTGCAGCATGGACGGAATGGAGAGAATTCGACTCCCCAGCAGGCGGCTGGGTGACAGGCACCCCTGTGGCCGTGGCGCCCCGGGCAGCCACGAGACAGGTGGGCTGAGTCTGCAGTGAGCCTGCGGGGCTCCCGCTGGGGGGTGCGTGTTAGCGGCAGGGAGCAGGCGTTGCCCCTGGGAAGGGACTGGGTCTGGGGGAGGGGGTAGGGGTGTGGGCTCACCACCCACTCATCTCCCTTAAACTCTTAACTGTATTACCTCTATTGGACGCACAGGGGTAAGGGGAGATGTGAGAGTGTTTGCCAACAGGCTCCTGGGGTGCACACCTCTTGGAGCGATTGTTTCCGTCCTGCACTTGCTGAGAAAATGCCTTTTCTCACTGGGGTGAAGTCGAGCTCTAGGTCAGCCTCTGTCGGTCCCGAATTTGTCCTGGAGGTGGGACAGCAGGGCTCCTGCTGGGTTGATCCGTGGCCCCGGCAGTTGAACCGCCCCCTCCCCCTTCAGAGATGGCGCCCGGCTTGGATTCAGGAATCATCCTCACCGCCACCACCTGCGCCCAGCTCGGCTGGCCGGCTTTGTAGCCAGGAGCGCCCCCCTGTGGTTGGCTGCCCCCTACCCCGCACTGAGCCTGGACTTCACACCCAGGGGGTGCCTGGGGGGCTGAGCGAGCCTCCGACACTGACCGAGGGGCCCAGAGAGGCCCCGCACAGGCTGGGGCCACAGACCCTCCCAGAGCTGCCTGCAGTTCTTAGCAGCGTCCGGAACTCACACTTGAAGGTCCTAGGCCAGGCCAAACCCAGGAAGGTCCTCTGCCCTGCACAGGGGTGCACACGCATGCACATGGACACGCCCCTGGGTCAGCCCCCTGGAGTCTGCCCGCAAAGCGGTCAGGAGCCGGCTGCGTGAGCCGGCTGTGGACGGGCCTGCAGGAGAGAGCCTGCACGTCCCGGAGGTGAGCCCGTGTCCAGGGCATGGGTTCGCCCTCCCCGCTCTCCGGGGGGGTTGTTATTTTGTGATACTGTGAACACATGCGTTTTATGAACCCCTCTGACCTATCCTTGGTTCCTGAAGGTCTGGGAATCTGCCGGATCGAGGAAGGACCCTACTAGTATGGTTAGGAGTTGTGTGAGATGCGGCCAGGTCTGCATGAGGGACCGGGAGCTGACCTTTTCCTCTCACTCCGTCTTCACAGCTTTGACCAGCAACACATCTGTGACAGGCGAGGGCAGGCTGGTGTCCCAGTCCCTGCACCAGGTCCCTGGCCCACATACGATGAGTGAGGACAGGAGCTGGCCCATTTCTCTGTCCAGACGCCGTGTGTGCCCTGAGTGACTTTACTCCATCCTCCTCAATGTGTCTGCTTGGCTTTGTCTTAATAGTTGAAGGACTTTCATTCTCTATCACTGGATATAAGGAGGAGGTGGTTGTTACCGCGGTGCTGTGTTCCGTGACCTGAAAGACACGAGGTCCCTGTCCTCGGGGCAGTTGGCAGTGACGAGTCAAGTCTGGCTGGCTTCTGTGTGGCAGGAGCGCCAGGGGCTGTGTGTGTGTATGTGTGTGTGTGTGTGCGTGCGTGCGTGTGCATGCAGGCGTGTGCGTGCGGGGTGCGTGTTTGCTTGGGACATGTCCCCTCTCAGCGTGGCTGCTCTGCGTATAACCCAGCCTCCGGCTCCGGCTCCCCTCTGCCGCCCTCGGAAGCGCCTGGCCGGGAGGGAGCGCCCACAGTATAGTGAGAGGAGCAGGGGACCAGCTGCCCACAGCTCCCCCCGCCCTGCCTGCCAGCATTGCTTAGCAACGACCCTGCCGCTCAGGCTATTTTGAGAACTGTGACTTTTCAGTGAACATGATTCTGAGCCGGAGCTCTGAGCACAGCCCAGAAAAGTCCTGCAAGTCCGCTAAGACGTAAAAGTAGGTGGAGGAATCCCGGGGCTGTGCGTCCGGGTGCAGCCTTTGCTGAGCCCGGGTGGAGGGTGGGGACCTTTGGGTCTCGCAGTTTCAGTGTTCTGACCATTTCATTGATGACGATGGAGATGCCGTTATTATTAACAACGGGGATCGTCACCAGCAGCAAATGACCCGCCGCTTCTAAGATTCGGTGTCACCATCTGTAAAGGGTGGGTGGTAGCCACACCTAACGGGGCGGGGAGCTGTGACATTCAGGTGAGATGGTGCCAGCAGAGTGCCGTGCTGTGTCTCTAGCTGTGCACAGCCTCAGTCAGTGCGGGCTGTCACCTCTGTCACCAGCGGCTGAGTAATCTGGTAGCAGAGACTGTCACAGCTGTGTTTCAAGTATGAGTAAACCAGTCATGAGATAGGGTCCAAGAAGCTGTAGTTTTGAGCTTGGTGGCATCTCACTGTGTCCACTGGGTGACTTCTCTTGGCTTGTGTCTTGGTCTTCTCCTGGGTGCAGGTTGGTTGGCTGCTGGTCAGATCTGGCCCAAGGTCTGTTTTCTTAAAGCCCCCTTGAGCTAAGAATGGTTTTAAACTTGAAGGACTTTTGTAAAAAATAAACAACAAAGATGAATATGGAGCATGGATTTGTGGCATGTGGCCCAGAAAGTCTAAAATACAAATACTGGCCATCTGCTTCTTTCTAGGGAACGGTAGCCGGTCCCTGGTCTAGACCCACCCCCCAGGCCAGGTGACATGGCTGCATAGATGGCATCTTCCGAGACCCAAGTCTCTAGACTCTTGCCGTTCTGCCCTCCCCGCTAGGGGGCGTGCAGCAGACGGTAGATGGTGAACAGTGATTACAAGTGCACGTTCCCTGCAGGGTCACGTCACAGGCCTGGCCTGAGTCCTGGGCGTGGGGAGGGCCCTGTTGATACCACGTGGGCCGAGGGGCCCAGGCCGAGTGGCCAGACCATCACCCTTGTCATCGTCCTCCTTCTCCCCTTTGTGAGCAGCAGTGAGGGTAATTACAAGCACATGCATGGTGTTTGCTTCATGCCAGATGCGTTATGGACGTTCGCTCACTGAACTCTCACTCTGACTCTGCGAAGCCAGGAGTATTAGCCCCATTTTATAGAAGAGGAAATTGAGGCCTGGAGACATTTGCTGCCTGGGCACAAGAAACCCCATGTGCCGTGGGGTGGGATGGGTAGAGAGGGTGACCTTATACCTTTTGTCCCACCTGGGCACTTTGAGGAGTAGAAGGGACACTGCTACCTGACAGCAGGGAGGAGCCAGGACTGACTTAAGCAACGGACCCCCGGCTCTGAAATAAATCTCTCCTCTCCCCGCTGCCTCCAAGCAAGGCTGGCTCCCCCACGCTGCTGCCTCCCAGCCGTGTGGACGTGTGCAGCCTACACTGACACGCTGCACTGCGGCGGCCTGGATGACCTGGCCGTGGGGCCTAGGGTTGAGCCGGGGGCTTTGTGGGTGCTGCATGAACTGGGCTGTGAGCTGTGTGTCCAAAGGCTGAGTACGATCGGCTGGCTGAGCCTCCCTGCCTGGACCGGCCACTCTGGTTGTGTGATCTGGACCAGTTGTTATGCTCTTGAGTGCCCGGCCCCGCGGCACTAAGATGTGACCCGAGGTGATCAACCAGTCAAAGGCCAGACCCTCAAAGGCTCCAGCCACTGAGCCCCAGCAAGGGGAGGGCCGGGTCCTCCTTTCAGCCCTGCTAGGAGCCTGGTGTCCTCCGTTCTGAGATGGCCACCTGCCTAGACCAGGGACTCCCTGATTCCCGCCTCAGCCCTTGGCTGTGCCTCTGTTGGACTGGCAGTGCCACGTGTGGCCAGCTGTGTGGTCGCCCACAGTTTGAGCCACCTGGGGGGTAAGGATTGTCTTGTTAATCTCCGCCTTTACACCGTTGGCACAATGCTGGACCCAACAAACGAGAAGCATTTGTGTGATGGGGGACTAATGGTAGGATGGTGGGTGCTGAGGTGAAAGGTAATTTGTAGCCTCGATAGTAACAACCCAGCACCTCCGGGATGGGCAGTAGTTAGGGCTTGTCATCACCTGTCTGGGTGGCCTTGGTTGGCAGGATGGGGGCGCCTTGGCTCTGCTCCCCTCCCCCGCCATCTCTCATCCCCAGCAGGCTGGCTGGGCCTGTCCTCGGGGTGAGGTCCGGGTACAGGAGAGATGCGCAGGAATGGGCAGGTACTTTTAAAGCCGCTGCTGCTTCAAACCTGCTCACTTCCCATTGGCCGAAGCCACAAGGCAGAAGCCAAGGGTGCGGGGCACCACAAAGGCGAGGACATGGGTGGGGGGCATTGTCGAAGTAAGAGCGCGCAGGCTGGAAGTGGTGCGGCCAGAGGCCAACGGGTGTTGTGACGCTCAGTGCTGCCTTAGGAAGGCTCTGGAAAGGGATCCCCAGGGTGTGCGAGAGCGTGCAGGGTACCACACCAGGCCTGGGATAGCGTACTTCCCAGGAAGTCACTTCGCGAGTGAATGAAAGCAGGTAGGAAGGGAGTCAGGCTCAGCTGACAGCTGAATTTCCTTGCAGACGCTGAGAACAAAGCGTGCAGCCCCGACGGAGATCCCCGAGTCGCACAGAGTGAACCTTCCACTCCCAAGCAGGAGCCGCTGACCTCGGCGGAAGCCCAGCTGGGGAGCCCTTTGGCCACTGGGACGGACCAGGCTTCCCTGGATGAGACGCTGTCCTCGGACACCCCTTCAGACGATGCAGGTATTAATCGGACACCGGGCTTGAGCTGCTCCCAGGAGGCCATCCGCCTGGGTGGTGACTGAGGTCCCCAGCCGAGCTGGGCAGCAGCCGTGGTAGAAGACCGTCCTCAGAGGCGCAGCCGTGCTCTGAGCCCTGCCACGCTCCACCACGTGGTTGAGTTTAAATGTTTGCTGGAGCGTGTTTCTCCCGCATCTTCCCAAGTCTGGCAGAGCGGTGGATGATGGTGCTTCCAGATGGTCCCAGGTCCCTTACCATCCATCCTCCCGGGGTGTCTCTGCTTGTTCCCTCCTAACTTCTGAGCGGGACAATTCTCTCCAAAGAAGCCGATGTCTGGGAGCATCTTAGCTACCCCAAGGCAGTAGGGCAGGATGGAGAAAAGAATGGCCTGTATCGGGTTATCTGCAGGGTGGGAGGAGCTCAGGGCAGCCTCTGCCACATTGAGTGATTCTTGGTGGGAGCCGTGGTGGTGGTTCTTGTGATTTAAGTTGAATAGACCAGGGCAGTTGTCAGGTATGGGGAAGGGGAGGAGAGAGGGAGTGAGGGAGGGATGGAGAGGAGGAAAAGCACAAACCCACCACAGAAGCTGTGTGCTGTGAAGTCTCTACCCCCTGCTCGCTCTGACCTGTTAGCAGTGTTTTCATAGAAACCTTCCAGGCAACCCGGCCATCAGGCAGGAGGCCTGCTCCCTCGTAGAACTGCGGCTGTAAACATTGCCAGGCCCGGCGTGGCGGCTGCGACGTGCCCTGCGTCCCCACGGCGTTGGGCTGAGAAATTCGGGCGTGTACACGGGCCTCTTTGGCCGGGGCCTCTCTGGCTGGCTCTTTGGTTTCAGAGCCGGGGGTTGAGGGGGGCACCTGTGCTCCGCTGCTGCTTCCCCAGATGCCACTCACACCTGCGCTGTCCCCTGCTGCCCCGGCATCCCTCTGGCCTTCGTGGGCACCTGCCGAGAGCGGTGCCCTACTCTCCCTGGGGATGGCTGTCCCTCTCCAGTTTCACCCCAGCTTGGAGACACGATAGGAGTTTGGGGTCTGAAGGGCTGTGGCCCTTGGGACAGTCCTGGCCTCTCCTGCAGAGACCCTTTTGTCACCACTGTGTCCCCCACCATCTGACATCAGTCGGGCCAGCGGTTGGCGGGATTCTGATGGCCAGCTGAAGGATTGCCTTCCGCCGGAGTCCTAGCAGCCCAGCACTGCCCTTGACCGCGGAGCCTCCCTTCTGCGGGCCGCTGCACCCCACCTCCCACTGGCACCCCTCCCTGGCAGACTTTCTGCTCCCGTCAGCGCCCCCTCTAACCTCAGGTGCTTTCTGTCCACGCTCTTGATTTGGGGATGGATTCTCGAGACCAGAGTTGGTTTGTTGAGATCACAAATCTGTATTAAGGACTTTTCTCCTGGTGAGACGTGCTGTTGGGTCTGGGGTGATGATAATGTGTCTGGGTCTCTCCTCCCGGGTGGGTGTGAGCAGGTGAGCAAACCTGGTGACCCCTGGGCTGAGTCCATGCAGTGGGTGCTCTGGAGACTGGGGCGGTCCAGCTGGGGTAGAGGGATGAGTAGAAGTTGTCCGGCCAGAGAGTGAGGGAGAGAGCGTCCTGGTGGGAAGAGGGACCCTTGCAAGGACTGAGAACAGGGTCAGCTGCTTTCTCTGTAAAGGGCCGGCTGTAAATCTCATTGGCTTTGTGGCTAGGAAGGTCTCACCTCTGCCGGGTGAGGATGTGCAAAGGAAAAGGAATGGCTGGGTGCCAGCAAGCTTTATTTGCAAACAACCCACGGGCTGGATTTTGGTTGCTGTGGGTGGCCTGGGAGTAGGAAAGACCATGGGACTTTAGCAGAGCTGTAGGTAGATGTGGTCAGAGCCGGGATAGGATGGAGAGAGAGAGGGCTGGGCCAGACAGCCCTTCCCCGAGGGCAGCCCTTCCCCGAGGGCAGCCCTTCCCCGAGGGCAGTTGGTTGGAGCCACAGTGGGGTTTGCACTGTAGGAGAAGCCCTGGGCCTCTCTCTGGTCAGTGTGTAGTCTGTGGTGATGGGAGGCAGCTCCATCCCTCACTGGGGCTCTTCCTTCGCTCTGGCCCCAGAGAGGTCCTGAGCCCCTGGGGTGGGAGAGATGATGTTATCTGGTGGCACATGTACACAACTTGAAAACATTTTAGGAGTAATGTTCATTTTCATTAATTAGAGCAAGTGGTATGGGTTTCTCATTCAGGGTAGTGATAGTTTCTTAATAAATAAATTGAAATTAAAAGCATGGCTTCACTTAAAGTAAAATATAGCAGACAAAAATATGGAAAAGTACAGGGCCATGTCCAATCTCCAAAGCAGGGCTGATTCATTCCTTTGGGCTGTGGTCAGTGTATTAGCAGCTACTGACCTTTGTCATAATGCTGATGACAACAAGGGCCATCACACTCGGCCGCTTGTGTGCAGGACGCTGTTCGAAGTGCTGTCATGTATATTGGCTCATGTGACCCCCAGGTGATTGATGGGGGTTCCATGAGCCACCTGGAAACACCCCCCAGATGACTGATGCAGTTGCCCCCTCTTACTCATGATGGAAATGAGGTACCCAGGTCAAGTAACTCATCCAAGGGTATAGAATTAGGGAATTGAGAGCAACGTCTTCGACATCAGGTTGACCTGGGTTTGAGATGTGACCGGGCGCCTCACCAAGCTGTGTGACCATGGACAAGTCACTCAACCTCTCTGAACCTGAGTCATCAACTATAAATGGAGATAATGTTGCACTTCTCAGGGTTGCTAAAATTAAACCACTTAGCTCAGTCGTCACTCACACTGAGCGCTCAGAAAGTGTTTGCTGCTGCTCCCAGGGATTGTCCTGTCTTTATCATCATCATCACTTTTGTCATTGTCATGGAAAAGCAGCCCTTGGAGGGAGGGTGATGCATTAAAGCCTGGTATTGGGTTGCCTGCAAACGCCCCCCAGAGGCCCTGCATCTAAAAGCATGTGTGGGTGGGGATGTGGGTGCACCTGCACTTTGCTATTGATCGGGGGACCCCCCCACCCCCCACCGGCGTCTCTTGTAGGCCTGGAATCCTCCATCAAGAGCACTGACCAGGGCTGTGGCTCCTGGTCTCTACCGAGAGGACTGGCCTTGAGCAAAGCCCCTTCAGTGAGGGAGTGGATTGTAATCTAACTCAGACACCTTAAACTCATTTCTTCAAACATTGCCTAGGCTTAAAAATGGGGAGCATTCATGAAAAATCCACATGTGCAGCTAGCTGCTTTTCAACAATCAAAGTCCGCGCCCACTGGGCCCTTGTTCCCACGCAGCTGCAGTCACTGTGAGCTGAGAAAA